>NC_092693.1:11150883-11450883 GCF_964275005.1 Diadema setosum | reverse complement strand
TTTTTTTTCTTTCAAATACACATTTCCAGACAAATCATAAATCAACACTCAGAGCATTTTTCTTGCCACTTCCCACAGGAAAAAATAACCAAACCTGTTGAAAGACATTTTGACACAGCAAAGGGAAAAGATGTTGCCCATTCATCAGGTTTGATACTTTTTATATCAATTCTCATACATTTCAAGAGTCAAAATTTTACTCATAACTCTGTTGACTGCACTTGGTGTCTAGCTCTGTTTTTGTTTGTTTGTTTGTTTGTTTTTTTCCAGAATACCTATCAGACACACTGACTGGAATACAATCTCTACCAAATATGCATCTTAAGGTTACACGAACCTCAAGGCTGTTTTGTACAGTTGTATATCAATGTGCACAGGGACATGTCATATCCATCTCGAAATGCTACAGGATGAAAGTGGTGTACGAATGCACTGGAGTATATCCTTAAAAATCAAAATTGCTCTTTAAATTATGATTTATAAAAGTAAACCTTCAACAGCATATCACATTTCTCTTCAACATCAGTCACTTCAAGGAGTACTCACTTCTTCGCTTGGACCAAGCTTTGGAGGACTGTTCTCTGTGATGGTAGAACCCTTCAAAGGAATATATAATGACAGACGTTCAAGATTTGATGTTTAAATATTCAATCACTGCTAAGTCAATATTACTGCATAGATGATTTATGGGGAGTGTTTACCCCCCCCCCCCCCACCCACCCGCCCCATCACATTAAAGAGTTTTTGAATTTATATGTATTACAACTTGAAAATTTCACTTTAGTTTTGTCAGTCTGAATGCCTGTATACTGATTCATCACATTATTTTCATCATTTACAGTGTATATACCACAAGGCTCAACATTAGCAGTGGCCTGGTAGCCTGGGGCCACTAAAAATTGGTGTCGGGCCACCAAATTCATCTATTGGTGGCCCAATTGGGCAACCAAGATTCAAAATGGATTGTCAGTTTTTGCTTTTATTTTGAGCTACTAGATATCTTTTTTTAAGACCACCAAAATTTCAGATTTAAAGATTTTAGTGACCAGATCAGGACACCAGACTAAAAAGATAAAGTCAAAACATGTATACCAAGATAAATCATGGCTCAGAACAATTATGTTGTCAATATCCACCCCAAATTTCCTTTTGTTATAATACAAGCAGGCAGGGCAAACCAATAGCCCCATTTAAATTGACTCGACCTCTACTCTAGAAATGGCATGGACACACAGTTGTAGCACTATGCATGCTACCAATTTCACATCAATATCATATATACATATCCATACCTCAAAAGCATGTGCAAATTCTCTACATGAATACATTGTATGAATGCCTTTAGAGCTATAGCACTAAAATCATATCTGACTGAAATGATGTAATCTACAAAATTCCTAATAGGTTTCAATACATAATTTCATAAAACACACATCATCTGGTTCTTTGTTGAAGACACTTCTTTTAGTACTTGTAGCCCTGTTGTGAAATGATTATTGTTCTATGACAGCAGTTTAATGGGTCAATGACCGTACTCACCAGCTGGTCACACCCACATCAAAGCTTGAAATTCCAGTGTATTTTGTGATGGTATGCACTGCCTTTGTCCACTGTTCTGTAAATAGGGATTTCCTCCTTGGAAAAAAGAAAAGTAAAAAAAAAAAGAAAAGTTGAACAATTTCACACATAATCTGATGTCACTTTGTTTTACTAGACTGGTCACAAAATGTTCCAATACAGATATGTTAGATATGTAAATCATTTCCATTTTCCCCCCATTTTTTTTTTTTTTTTTTTTTTTTCACTGCTAAAAGTGAAATGCAAAAACTGTGTGAGAGTGTGACTCCAAAGTTAAAAATCACAAAACAGGTCCTTCACAAATACATATTTTGTAATTACCGTGAAACGACACCCGATATATACTTCTTACTTTCTCACAAGCCCACGGCAAATGACAATATTTCAAGGGGATTTTTCTTGCATTTTCTACAGAATAAACTTATCACAGCATTTCTTGTGAGATAACAGGATAAAATGGTGGGAGAAATGGTGTACTAAAAGGCAGTTTTGATTGAAAAATATCTCTCTGCCTCCCCTGCTTTTGACTCATCAAATGAGTACCGGTACACATGTACACTCTTGATTTGAGAACTTCTCATCAATAAGTTAACCCTGTTTATAATACCCACTTAAACATATTCAAAGCTGTTGCTTTCACAGCATTCTGGTTTTCAATTTATAGCACTACACTGTATGTCGGTTTGCTTTTGTAATGTTTTTTGTTTGTTTTTGTTCTTGTTTTTGTCTGGGTGTGTACGTGTAAGGAGACTTAGGTGGTAAGAAGATTAAAACTTACTGTGCACTGCAGAAGTACCGTTTTCCAAAGAGTCCTGGGAAGAGACAGATCAAAAATAAACATTGATAATAAAACAGTAGTCTCTAAATCACGGGGATCTATAGCAGTCTAGTAAATGGCACACTACTGTTTTAGACTGGATATGATTCATTCATCATTAACTGTAGGCTTCCTTTAGGTATACATGCAGGTTGTATGGTGAAATCATAGAAACAGGGGAATGCTTAAGATGTTTTCATTATAAAATACAAAAACTTACAAAAAAAAAAACTTCTTTGAATATCTTAAGAAAAAAGGGACTGTGAACAACTCACTTTTGCTTTGTTCAGCCCAAAACTTTTAATTCAGCCAAAAAATGCGCAACCACAAAGATATCTCAGTCATATGTTTTGCTGGCTGAAATGGCAAGAGTATAAGAATGCAAAAACAATATAATATCACATCAAGTGTAACTCACACAGAAAAAAAAAAGCTCCTCCTTTGCACTGTGCATTGGACTGTGGCTCATGTAGATGTATGTACCTTGTGCCCACTTAAAATATGGTATATTTTCCCTTCTGTAGAGCACTAACAGCATCAACCTTAAATTTGCCTTTTGGAGCTTAGCAGAGAAAACAGTGCCATTGTAGTCAACCATACATTTGACTGTTGGCACTGTAAATCTTTTATAACAATGTATGGCTCAGAAAACAGGCCCAAACTCATGGCCTGCAGCTGCATCAAGATAACTGATTATAATGGTTCACCAAAAGTCACTTGTTTGATATCTAAAATGGATCTCATAGAATGTCTTGAGAGTCATTGGCAAGTACAAGAATGGGCACGTTACTTTTAAAGCACACAATCGCAGTGCTGAGTTCATACTGTCATAGTTTTTTTTCTGTTACTTACGTTCTAGTTCAAGCACAGCTAGCAGCTTTCCATCTTCTGTGATGCACACATTGGCATCATGTAGGGTATGAAAAGCAATGACTGTATGGCCAGGCATTTTCTACGGCACAGCTACAATGTTCATAGGGAGGAGAAAATGGAAAGCCAAGGTTAGAACTGAATACAAAAGCATAGCTGGGGTGCATTATGAGAGGTAACCATACATGTCTACAGTTACTGGAGTGTCTCCATTCATCAGTTGGTGTAGTATAGCAACTTAAATGTCAAACTGCAAAACTCTTTGAAAAATTAGTTGTGATTTTCCTGTTACACTCAGCAACAAGTAAACTCTACCACTACAGCTTACTGAAAATATTTGAAATTGTTTTCACTGATCAGGATTGTGTCAAATTATCACTAGTCAATCAAACAATAGTGTAGATAGGGTTGCACACTACTGTAAAAGTGGATACTTTCATGTGACTATTTTTTTTTTTTTTTTTTTTTTTTTTTTTTTTTGGGCGCTCAGCCGGGTAAAAAGAGTTTTGTGTGTCTCTAATTCTGTGGAATCAAGATCTAAACTACTGGAACATGGCAAGCACAAATATTCACTACTCAAATTTTCATGCTTGTTTGTGGTTGCGCGAAAAGCATGAAATTTCAACAGTGAGAAAATTTCCACTTTTACAGTACGGGTAACCCATTATTATTTTTTATTTTGTCATTTTTTATTTATCTATTAGTTTGTTTTTTGTTTTGTTTTTTACAAAAAGGCACCCAGTTTTTCCATTTTTTACTGGTCTATTCATGAAAAAGTTACTGATCCAACAGTGATTTTACTGGTAACTGGATCGACAAACCAGCACTAAAAATGCGTTGGTGTAGACATACATAAGATACACATGCACATAAACACACATTGTACATACAATACATACAAAAACACAAATAATTCAAACATCAATTAGGGTCTTTTTTATGAATAATAAAGTGCATTTATCTTACACCTAAAACTATATTTTTGCAACCTAATCTTGGCACATGCACCCTCCTCCTGTAGCAAGCACTGCCTACACAGATGCCAAGTTCTGCAAGAAGCTTCAAGTTTGAAGGAGGCAGAGAAAACCTATTATACAAAGATAGAAAATGATGAATAGAATACATAAACAAGATTCAGTGACCTTGTTAGGCCAAGTAAAAAAAGAAACCAGTTTCTCGTCCTCGCGCGCATCGATTTTGGCCGCCGCATCGATTTTTTTACTATTTACTATTTTCAAAATGGCGCTGAAAATACCAAAAAATTCATAATTTTCGTCCCAGCCCGCTCCCCGCCCGCATCGATTTTCAGTTGCCGCATTGACTTTTTTGATATTTACTATTTTTCGGCCGCCGAAAAAAAGATCGACAGTTCACCTACCAGTACCAATCGTGATGTCTCATTTCTAATTACGCCTTGCGTCCTCTACTTAGCTGTAGTATAGCTGTAGCATCCGTAGTGCGTATGTAATAACGCATGCATTTCATACTGCGAGCTCGGCAAGAAGAAGGAATGACCCACAAAGTAGTCGAACTGTAGTTGGAAGGGCGCGGGCGGCCGCGGGCGCGGGCCTGGGCTGTGATGGATACAGCGCACTCGGTACGTCGTGAACGCGATAGCGGCAACATTTCTTCGAACAATCGCTGATATTCCACGCATATTTCGCGCATTGTTCGTATTTTCCCCGTTTCTCATATTTTAAGCGGATGAATTGTACTGTACAAATGCTTGTGAGGATTGTATCGAGTTTGTATACATGTTCATGTCATTGTGACTATGTGCATGTGTGTGCAGTGTTGAGGTACGTTGCCGGTCGCGTATAGCATGCGTGTCTGCACTGCACTGTCTATGTACCAGGCACCAGGTGTAAGCCCGTACACTCTGCTCTGTAACGTTGCATCTGACGGCGATGACGGATTTGTTCTATTTTGAAGAGAAAATCAATGCGCTTTTCCAGCAAATGTAGAATTATTAAATGGGTGTATCCACAAAATATATAACTTTTCCATGGATTCTGGTTTGTCTCGTATTTCTGCGGGATACATGTACTTTTCTTTACGATGTAAATTCAAGGACACGGCCGTGAGTCGTATCCCCTGTAGTGTAGTATACAATCATTCATCAAAATGTCGAACATGAAGAAACATCTTTAAAGGTTTAATGCTAGAATGCCATATCAGCAAGTATCATTTTGACATCCATCTGCAATTGTACAAGCCAGTTTCCAGTTGAATGTTCTACAATATATTTGTACTATGAAGAGATGCAGATATATACATACCAGCTGTGTGGACACAAAAAGTCACACTACCAATGATAAATAAATCAGTGTTTTGAATATCATGGAAATTATTTCAGTCGTACATTGGTATTTTGTTGAAAGACATAATTTATACCTGTTTCAATTAATAGCACAATACATCAGAATTGCAAGCTTACACTGGTACCGGGTATCAGAAATGCCATTACAACACTAGGCCTAGATACCAGTATTAAGATGGTCATTTTCCCTTGACATCTGTAGTGGAAAGAAAAAGCACATTCTGCATGCATGAAGTTTCATTTCAAGTATGGTACATACATGTATATCTATTTGTTTGAAAAAGCACAGAGTGCAGGCAAGACATACACTTGGGACCTGGTCTCTCATAACACAGCTACCAGAGTGATAGTCATTTCATAAATTGGATATAGAAAATAGTAAAGCCCTCTCTCATTACCTTTCTCAAAATTACCGGACGAGAAACACATATTACTTCCATTTTGACAATCCTCGAAAAAATAGTAAGATATCAAATAGTAAGGACCTCCCTCATCGCCTTGCTCAAAAAACCCGGACGAGAAACTGCTTTCTTTTTTTACTTGGCCTTATATGCCCCCCTCCCCCCCCCCCCCCCCCCCCCCGCCCCACTGATTTTGCTGCTAATGTACTTTTGTATCCATGACCATGTCAGGATGTAACCCTGTCACGGGGCGCTGTAACACAGTAACAGTAACACAGTACCCTTTACGGTACGTATTTGTCCGTATGGGGTCGCTGCTGCGGTTAGTCAGGATGCAACCCTGTCCCTGAGCCGAGGTGCTGAATGTAGACATCTATTCCCAGTCAAATTGTCTACATAACATGGTCATGATGGATGATAACATCATTCATAGATCAGCTACAAACATGTGAGAATATTATTCTGTAGCCAAAAACATCAACTGGAGTAATTTTGAGGTCAAAACTGTGTGTGGCCCCTACAATTTTACAGCAGTGACCTGCTGATTTTGCCACACCACTCTCTTGACTCTACACTACCCTTCCCTTGCTTGTTAGCTAATGCAGGGATGTACGCACTCACACACATTTGGCAAGTAGTGGAGTATGACTCTATGAGTGGGGGACAGAGCTCTAGTCACACTAACCCGACCAGACCCCGTGCGAAGCACGGCCAGCCCGTCGCGACACTTGTGACGTGTACAGCGACAGCTCAGGGCTGTAGTGACAGTCACACCACACACAAGACGTAGCACGTGGGACTAACATCACGCTTCTTCACACTCTGATCATGACCCCAGCCTAACAATAATGTAGATGTCTGCATTTCTACGCCTCATGCATCACAGGTATTTCATGATCATTTCAGCCTCTTCAACTGTCTCTTGAACCGAATAAAATTAGAATCGTACTTGCAATGCTTACCTCGATCCCGGTGGCGGAAACGGGGACACTGCGCAAAGCCTTGAAGTAACAGCCAGCTCAGCTAGTACTAGTATGTGTAGCTGTCAGCAGCATGTACAGCGCAGCATGTATGCAGCACACACGTGCGTACTGCGTACCTGGGGCGTGCAACGAGAATAATGCAATGCCGCAAAACTGATAGTCTGGGTGCCAGAGGCTGAACCTTGTTTTACCGTCCACCCAATGTTTTTTGATGGTTTTACCCTATTTCCGGGGTGCGTGTTTTTTTTAGACGGCACAGATTGGGGAAACTAAAAATTTATCGGGGACCCTATCCCTAAACCTAACCCTAATCCTAATCCTAACCCTAACCATCAAACCCTAACCCTAACCCTAACCCTAACCCTAACCCCAACCCTAACCCTAACCCTAACCATAACCATAACCAAAAACCCTAACCCAACGTTTTTCCCATAGGTTTAACACGCGCCATGCCCCAATCTGTGCCGTCTTTAAAAAAAACGCTTCCGGGGTGCTGAATCCGAATCCGGATGATGCAACTCTTGCATCCTTGAGGGTTTTGAGATATTCAAGATGGCCGCCAAGATGGCCGCCAAAACCGGAAATTCCCACGCATTTCCTTCTAAATGGTGAGATGTTGAAAACAATTGATGGTTTTACCCTATTTCGGGGGTGCTGAATCCGAATCCGGGTGATGCAACTCTTGCATCCTTGAGGGTTTTGAGATATTCAAGATGGCTGCCAAAATGGCCGCCAAAACCGAAAATTCCCATGTATTTCTTTCTAAATGGTGTGAAATTAAAAAGATGGATGATTCTCCCTATTTGGTAGGTGCTGAATCCGAATCTGGATGATGCAACTCTTGCATCCATGAAGTTTTTGAGATATTCAAGATGGCCGCCAAAATGGCCGCCAATTAAAACCGGAAATTCCCATGTATTTCCTTCTAAATGTTGAGAAATTAAAAACAATTGATGGTTTTACCCTATTTCGAGGGTGCTGAATCAGAATCTGGATGATGCAACTCTTGCATCCATGAAGTTTTTGAGATATTCAAGATGGCCGCCAAAATGGTCGACAATTAAAACCGGAAATTCCCTCGTATTTCCTTCTAAATGTTGAGAAATCAAAAATAATTGATGGTTTTACCCTATTTCGAGGGTGCTGAATCCGAATCTGGATGATGCAACTCTTGCATCCATGAAGTTTTAGAGATATTCAAGATGGCCGCCAAAATGGCCGCCAATCAAAACCGGAAATTCCCACGTATTTCCTTCTAAAAGGTGAGATGTTGAAAACAATTGATGGTTTTACACTATTTCGAGGGAGCTGAATCCGAATCTGGATGATGCAACTCTTGCATCCATGAAGTTTTAGAGATATTCAAGATGGCCGCCAAAATGGCCATCAAAACCGAAAATTCCCACGTATTTCCTTCTAAATGGTGAGAAATTGAAAACAATTGATTTTTTTACCCTATTTCGAGGGTGCTGAATCAGAATCTAGATGGTGCAACTCCTGCATTGTTGAAGATTTTGAGATAGTCAATAATTATGGCCGTTAAAATGGCCGCCCAAAACGGAAGTTCCCATGTATTTCCTTCTAAATGGTAACAATTTGAAAGCAATTGGTGGTTTTTATCTTATTTTGAGTGTGCTGAATCCGAAGCTCAGGATACAACTCTTGCATCCTTAAGGGTTTTGAGATGATAAAGATGGTCGCCAAAAAAGACCGCGAAAAACGGAAATTCATATGTAGACCACCTATTTCTTTCTAAATTGTGTAGAATATAAAACAGTTGGTGGTTTTACACTATTTTGAGTTTGCTGAATTTGAAGCTCCGGTATACAGCTCTTACTTCCTTTAGGGTTTTGAGATAATAAAGATGGCCGCCAGAATGGCCCCTAAATGGCCGTCAAAAACGAAAATTTCCATGTGAGCCCTATATTACTTTCTAAATGGTGTGAAATTTAAAACAAGTGGCGGTTTCACTCTATTTCGAGGGTGCTGAATCCGAACCTGGTTGATGCAACTTTCGTGTTCTTTTTTAAGGGTTTTGAGATGTCCAAGATGACCGTCAAAATAACTGTCAAAAATTGGTAAATTTTAGGCCCTATTCAGCACCCTCGAAACTTGGTTGTTGAAATTCGTCCATTCTTTAGGGTTTTTAGACGTCCAAGATGACAGCCAAAATAAGTGGCAGAAATTCCAACGTCAATATATTTTTTCTTAATGGTAATTTTTTTTTTAATAAATTGATGGTCTTACCCTATTTCGAGGGTGCTGAAGGTCTTTGAAGGTTTTCGGACATCTGTAAATGTCCTGTATGAACAGAAACTCCTTAACATGTTCTTATACTGAAATGGTGAAGTACATGTATTGTGCTCCAACGCGAAGCGGGAGAATAAACCCATGCAGGGTGAAAAGCAATAATTCGTATTCTTGAATTCAACTCAGTTGAGCGAATTTGTCAAATCAGCCAAAATTTATTGAAAGTCAAAATGACAGTCACAATGGTATTGTAATATACTGAGATATTCCGATATGTCTCAAACGGAACTTTAACACGTACTGGAAAAAAGAAGAAGTGATATTGACATCACACTGAAACGTACAAACGCAAAGAGAGATACGATTGAAAATGTCTTTATGCATAATTGTTATGAAATAATGCTTGTGGTCTCCAATAATATGGCTCCATAGATGTAAAGTTAATCCTTTTCGGTTATCAATAGAGTAAAATCAAATTATGGCATGTTGGTATTTGGTGTTGAAACTTGTCTTGTATTCTGACGAGTCTCGCCTCGTATTCTTGTGAAACTTGTCGCATATTCTGATTACGTAGGTCATTGGAAATGGTTGCATCCATGACCACTATAGTAGATATCAATAAGGGTAATTTCAAAAGCACTCTGCGCGATTATGATATTCGTAAGTACTGGATTATCAACTATTACCTTTCATGTTGTCGTTTGATTTTTATTTAGTTTTATTTTCCAATGCGCGTTACATGTGATTTGTCCGTCCCCTCGTGTGTGTTTGTAATAGATTATATAAACATAATATACATACATAATGTTACATCATGTTGAAGAAAAAATTGAAGCGTAACAACAAAAATGTCCCACTCGTGTCTTCAACAATGTCATCAAGACCACCAATATAAACCAAATAACCAATTTGAGTGTTCATGGATAAAGAGATTAAAACTGCTCATGGATTAAGGCAGGTAATGTTGGGTAATTTCAGTACACTTCTCTACATCACTATCACAATATGATTTAGATGAACATGTCTTGTCCATTAATTGTTAGTGTTCAAAACTTATCCATTATATCTAGAGGAAACAGTGTAATCTTGCAATTATTCAACCGCATTTGTAGTCTTGAAGGGTTAATTATTGCTGGCACACTTGTATCGTACCAACTCAAAGATATCCAGTAGAGCTGGTTTCACTGTATATACAGCAAGTTCAAACTGTGCCATTGACGAAAACCATCAATTGTTATCAATTTCTCACCATTTATAAGAAGGAAATACATTGGAGTTTCCGTTTCGGCGGCCATTTTGGCGGCCATTTTGACTATCTCGAGGTGCATCATCCAGATTCGGATTCAGCACCCTCGAAATAGAGTGAAACCATCAACTGTTTTTCTATTTCTCACCATTTAAAAGCTAATACATAGATATTTCCGGTTTTGATTGGCGGCCATTTTGGCGGCCATTTTGGCGGCCATCTTGAATATCTCAATACCCTCAAGGATGCAAGGTTTGCATCATCCAGACTCGGATTTAACACCATAGAAATAGGGTAGATCCATCAATTGTTTTCAATTTCTCACCATTCAGAAGGAAATACATGGGAATTTCCGGTTTTAATTGGCGGCCATTTTGACAGCCATTTTGGCGGGCGTCTTGAATATCTCAAAAACTTCATGGATGCACGAGTTGCATCATCCAGATTCGGATTCAGCATCTTCCAAATAGGGAGAATCATCAATTATTTCCAATTTCACACCATTTAGAAGGAAATACGTGGGAATTTGTGGTTTTGGCGGCCATTTTGGCGGCCATCTTGAATATCTCAAAATCCTCAAGGATGCACGAGTAGCGTCATCCAGATTCGGATTCAGCACCCTCGAAATAGGGTAAAACCATCAATTGTTTTCAATATCTCACCTTTTAGAAGGAAATACGTGGGAATTTCCGGATTTGGCGGGCATTTTGGCGGCCATCTTGAATATCTCAAAATCCTCAAGGGTGCAAGAGTTGCATCATCCAGATTCGGATTCAGTACCCTCGAAATAGGGTAAATCCATCAATTCCTTTCAATATCTCACCATTTAGAAGGAAATACGTGGGAATTTCCGGTTTTGGCGGCCATTTTGGCGGCCATCTTGAATATCTCAAAACCCTCAAGGATGCAAGAGTTGCATCATCCAGATTCGGATTCAGCACCCCCGAAATAGGGTAAAACCATCAGAAACATTGGGTGGACGGTAAAACAAGGTTAGGCCCAAAAAGTGGCTTTGGCACCCAGACTATGATGGATGTTGTATGGATGTGCTGAAATTGTTCATGAAAACAAAGGAGAGAAACACTGCATTCTATCGATGGACGAGATGTCAATCCGATCGGAAGTCGTTTGTGTATGCTGGGTTCGTGGATGCGGCAAGCCTTCAGAGATGGAGATAAATGGTTGTAGGCCTCAAGGGCGCTAGAAATTTCCAGTTGCATATTTCCTATTTCATCACAAATCACCCGAGTGGGGCCTGGGGCGGTTCAGGCCGAAATTAATCAAACAATTATTTGTGTCTTGACAGAGGCCGGACTTGAGGTACATCATGGTGTGTGATGGATCGTATAAAAACCAGGCTACAGACAGCTTCAAATCACCTCTCGGATGTTTACTTTTCCCGCCGAACACAAAAGTCGCCATTTGATCATCTGCCACCAAAGGTATAAAAATCAACTTCATCTTTGATGCGGGTCATCTGATTAAACTTGTTCGAAACTACCTTGCCCAACATGGAGGACTGTTCTACAAGAAGGACTGAATCTCATCGGAATATATTGTGAGATTAGAGGATTTGCAGATAAGGACAACCTTCGTCTATAGCCAGCAAACTTAATGCCGATGACATAATCTGGGAACAGCACAAAATGAATATGAATTGATGACAGTGCAAACCATGGCATGACCTCATCTGTCGTCGATGGCGGCAGCGATGCCATCTATGTAGATTTTTGCTAGGAGGACCTTTGCTGTTACAGATTCTGCTGGTCGTGAGGCCACATGTGCAATAGTGTCAAAGGGCTCTTGCTGACGAATGACTTTGAGTTCAGGTAGTCGAGAAGTATGTCCGTCCTCCGAATGAATGCACATGTGGCCTCACGACAAGCAATCTGGTAACAAGCAGACTAACGTATAATAGGAAGCAGGTATGACAGAGACATCTCAATGCACGCTGACATTCAAGATCTGCGAGATGCAACGGTTACAAATGCAAAACTCTGCTTCGGCAAACGCAAAACAGCATGGGTTGGATTAGTGGTAACCACCACGTCAGTGCTTCAAATCTGCTTCGACCTGTCAGCTAGAATCCAAACACGTATTTGTATAGACGCTGTGAGAGAATATCTAGAGGCAAAGGCCAACTTGAGTTTGAGTTGAGTTTGAGTTTATTTATAACAACAACAACATATGTATCAGGAAAGTTTGAATACATGATTATACATCAGTATTAATACATAAGCACATGTAACTGTCTAAACGATCTAAAAAAACATATTGAATATAGTCTATAATATATAATGAATAAATGATTATGTAATCTAAAACTATTAATTAAAAAAAAAGAGCTACAAGGAAAGTACAATATGGCAATGTTGTACACAATGAGATTGCTAAAAGAACCAAGAGGTAGCACAGGTGCTAGTAGGTGTTGGTCCTTGAAACGCGTATTACATAACGAACTATTAAAATACATTTAAAGATCGTTATCAAATTATTGATTTGTAGTACAATTGTCTACAGATTTAATGTGTCTTGCTAAATTACTTCGGAAATTTTTCCTGGTATTAATACTCCTTAAATTTTTTGGCAAAGCATTCCACAATTTCACTCCTATATATGAAAGTGAGAGTTGACCATACATAGTTTTACATTTTGGTAGATAAAGCAAGCCTTCTTTTTTGCCCCTTGTTGAATAAGAATGTTGGATATTTTGACAATGTTCTACTAGATCATGTGGCATATTTCCCTTTGATAAATCAAATATAAATGTACAGATGTAAAGTTCATGCAGTTCAAATACGTCTATTACTCCCAGTTTTTGAAACAGGGGATCAGAAGGTGTTCTGAGTGGACTGAAAGTGATAGCTCGCGTGGCCATTTTCTGATTAAGACGAAGGCAGTTTAGATAAGATTTGCATGTACTTCCCCACACTTCAATTCCATATGTAATGTTGGACTGGATAAAGGATTTGTACAGGACAATAAGTGTATGTTGGGGGACACAGTGTCGCAATTTAAACAGAATACCAACATCCCGTCTTACACATGCATTTATTTACAGTGTGACTTTTCCAAGTCAAATGACTATCAATGCATATTCCAACAAAAGGTCCCTCATTCACTCTACTAATGACATTATCTGATACATATGTAGTTTCATTGTTCCTTTTACAGTAACTTCCCATTTTTTACTTTTTATAATCATATAATTTGTCTTTTTCAAATTAATTGTCACTTTATTAGAATTGCACTAGTCTTGAATTTTCCCTAAATGCAGATTGATAATCCCCATGTCAACTTCCCTCTGGCCAACATTGAATGTATGAAATATATTTGAATCGTCAGCAAATAATCTAAAATTAAAAAATGAAGTTGAATTTGGTAGGTCGTTTATATAATAAATATCAAGAAGAGCGTTGGCCCAAGAACTGATCCTTGTGGCACACCACACTTTAAGGTATTCGGACTACTGACTGTTTCCTTGTAACATATTACTTGTGATCGATTCACAAGATAACTCTGAAACCATTGTAAAGGTTTGCCACGAATGCCATAAAAACTCAATTTGCTTAAGAGGATCTTGTGGTTTATTGTGTCGAAGGCCTTTTGGAAATCAATAAATACACCAATAGTGCAGTGTTTACCTTTATCGATAGACTTTAGAAGTGAATTCACAATGTTGATTACAGAGAGCTTAGTATACTGTATTTTTTTACGGAAACCGTATTGATGTTTGTATGAAATACTGTGTGAGTCAAAAAAAAAAAAATCCACCAACCGCTTGTTGACAATTTTTTCAAGAATCTTTGCAATTACTGGCAATACTGAAACTGGTCTGTAGTTGCCCGGTTCTTCCCTAGAACCTTTCTTGTAAATTGGAGTAACCTTTGCTATTTTCAGAGCATCTGGGAAAACTCCATTTTCGAGTGACAAATTGAAGATATAAGCCAGTGGTTCAGAAATTAGATGCGCTGAGTCCTTTAGCAAACGTATTGGTATATTGTCAAAACCATGTGCTTTCCTTTTATCCAATGCCTGGAAGTAATTGCAGATTTCCCCCGGTGTAACTGGTGCCCAAAAAAATGATTTTTCATTTCTCAATGAGAGGATTATGATTGCCACTTCCTGCTGGAATCACTTCTGCTAACTTTGGGCCAATGTTCACGAAAAAGTCATTGAAGGTCTCAGCTATATCTTTTTCTGTTGTGACAATCCTTTCTATACCATCAGTATTTGTTACCAATTTATCCACTTCAGTATTCTTTTTACCTCTATTTCCGCCATTCAGTAATTCATTGACAGTTTTCCAGGTTTTGCTAGTAACATTTTTATTCTCATGAAATAAATTACTGCATTCTCTTTGCATTTTTCAAAACAGTTCCACGAGTATTTCTGTATATTTTATACTTTGCGGTATGAATTCCTTCAAAGTTTGCTGCCCTGCATACCTTATATAACTTATGTTTTTGTTGATAGATTTTAAGATTGCTGAAGTCACCCATGGTTTTCTAGGGGAGTTTCTCTTTTTACCTATAAAAACATTTTGAATCGGCGCATGCTTGTCACATATGTCTTTCAGAAATTGATAAAATGTCAAGTAAGCAATGTTAACATTACTACATCTATAAACTTTTCTCCATTCTACTTTGCCCAAATCCTCACAGAATGAAGCAGCATCATAGTTTCTATATGACCGTATAGAGTCTTTTTAGTTAGGCCTTTCTTGCTTTCACTGGAGAAGTGTTCAAAAACGGCAAATACAGGAAAATGGTCGCTTAAATCAGTTTCTATGATCCCTGAGTGCATTCTGAATTGAGAGATGTTGGTATATATGTGATCAATAAGAGTTGAGCTGTCCCAAGTCACTCTGGTGGGAGATGCGATTATTTGATGTAAACCTATGCTCTCCAGGGAGGTCAATAATTCGACAGCTTTACCATCTAAACTTGTTGGTAATAAATTCACATTGAAGTCACCAACTAATATGACATTTGACTTGTCAACTGACAAATCAAATATCAAGAACACTCAACAAGCTATTCTGGAATTGGTCCAGATCTGCATTTGGTTTACGATAGATAATGCCCACTACAATTTTGCACTCTATGTTAATTTCTATCCATAAACTTTCTGCAAACATGACTGTATGATTCAACAGTGTAGAATTAATGTAAGCTCCCACACCACCTCCCCTTAATTCACCATCTCGACATTTGACTTCAAGACTATAACCATTTAAATAGAAAATATCTGTATTGGAAACATTCCAAACTTCTGACATTGCAATGATATAAAATTTGAAATTCAACGTATATCCAAAAAGAAAGCTAAGATTGCTGATATTTTTAGGAAGAGATCGTATATTTACGTGACATATGCTGAAAGAATCATGTAATTTGTCCTGAAAACTGCTGTCAAAAAGATTAGGGTCTATATTATATGAAACAATATTGGGTATATGATTGTCATCCGTAGATAGTATGGTGCGTAGTGAAAACTAAACAGCATTTCACTAGCAAACAGTTACAAGATTCGAAGCTTGAAGTCGTCATACTTGACATCATCACACCCAACTATAGAGTTTCTCGACAGAAGTGATCGTTCTGGGCCACTGAAAAATAATGTCGGCCCACCAAACTTCCAAAATGTTTAACTTTTGGTGGCCCGATTGTGCTACTAAGATCTCAATGAACAAAACATCAAAATAATAATAACCACGTATATATCGGAATTAAAAGGAATCTTCTACTCGTCTTCTTACGTATTATAAATCAACGAGTTAACGTAATGTAATATGCGTCCATTGAGTATCAAACTTGAAAATGTAAAAATCTGGAGCGCAATGACGACTCCATAAATGTGGCATCTCAGATGACAGACTTTACCGACGAGTAACCCCAGACAACAATGTATTCTGCAAATAAATGTTATGGAAATTCTTAATAATTGTGAGATTGTAAGTTGCATGTGTTACCTTATATTTTGCAAATTGTGAATAAGTTGTAAATAAGTCTACAGAGCAGTTTCGAACTTGAAACGATTCTCATATGCATGTAAAAACGATATCTGTATAATTATCATACAATGCATTAATCATTAAGATAATCATGGAAGCGGTAAAAGATATATTCTGACTTTGATAATGATTCATTGTCATCTTTCAGGCTAGCAGCAATGATTTTGATTCAAAGTAAAATACAAAGAGACAATACTTGTTTATAAGCCAGCACTTTCAAAATTTCAAAATTGACTTTTATGTCTTTTTTTTTTATTTCGCACCATTCCATTCCCCCCCCCCGAAATTTTGAATGTTTATAATCACATTTTAAAGGCCCGAATGGACTACCAGAGAAGAAAAGTTATAGTGTGGAACTCGGTCATAATATGTGTTAAACTTCCAACTCCGATACCAAAGATGTGTGTATTTTTTTTTAAACTGCTTATAGTGGTTTTATATAGATATTTAAAGGACACTGATATAACATTAAGTGTATTTCTATATGCTGGTCAACACACTAACTACATGTAGTACGTTGATAGGGCTTTGATGGACTGTACATGTTAAAAGAAGAAACATTTCACGTTATTTCATTAATAATACTTTCCTTTTTTGTAATTGTTTTCATTCCATTTCATTTACATTTATTCAAATGTTAGTATGAAAGATAAGGTGCGGAAAGATCACGATCTTGTTGTTATCAACAGCTTCGGTTGTACGGCGTATCTTGTTTTTTGTTTACAATCTTCTCAGAGGTATATACATGATATAACAGCTCTTAAGTGAGCATGAATACATTTTTCCTGCAATGATTACTGTTTTCTTCCATCATTCATTTCCGAGTTTATCTACAGCAGAATGTTTGTATCATATGCTTCCGCATGGACGTGTCATAATTGAAATTGCAGCAGATTTGGCAAAACAAAGGCATGAAATAAAGTTGCCAAAACGGCATAATATTAACCGATAATTGAACTGCGTCCTGTCATTAAATTCAATTTAATGACAGGACGCATATTTGATATCTATAGGCCTATTGTGAGCTCCAGCAACGTCATCACAATAGTCACAATGCTTAAATATTCTTGCAGTCTACTCGACACTAAAAATCGTAAAAACCAATATCTAAAGAATAAAACACATTGTGTATCTGAAAAATAAAATGTGGTATAAAAAAAGGAAACCTGATAATTGTGATATGACAAGATATGACTTGAACGTAGACTGTGATTTAATCCCGGATCTGTGCGTGCTCTCCGTCCTCGAATTTTGGACGTCTCAGAAAAAAAAAATATCTTTTCTGCGCATTATCGGTATGCCCCCCCCCCCCACCCCCAACAAAAAAAAAAAAATATATATATATATATATATTATAATCTCTTTGCTGAAAGGTTCATGTTCCTGTCACACGTTCTGCGCTTTGGTTGCGCGTGTGGTATGGTAGTTATGAGAGAGGCTTATTTTCATCTTTAATCATACCTGAGAGCTGCCGGTTGTGTGCATCCACGAGCTTGTTAATTGTTTTTTTTTTCTTTGTCTTTATTCATGTGTAGTTTTCGTTTTCATGTTGTCCGTTTTCGTTTGTTCGTCTCTTGGCTTTTACATTAATGTATGTATGCCTATTCTTCTTTCCCCCTGCTTTTCGGTGTTTTTTTTTCTTTACTTTGTTTTAGTTTGTTATTTCTGTCTGTTTGGTATATATTGTTTTATTGTTTTTATATGTTATGTTTCATATGTGTATATTGCCGTGACCCCCACTGGTGTGAAAGTCATTATTGCCCATGCGCACTCATTGTTGCACGCCCTCACGCAATATTATTATTGTAGTCATTTACACTGTATACCGTAGACCAGGGAGGCTGGAGATCCTCCCTGCATGGACCTATACTTCTATACGTAGTAAGTCCATGCTCATACCCAAGTGACAAACTCTGTGTAATTGAGTGCATTAAATATGAAACAGGTGTTATACGTAACGTGCAATGTAATGGCAGCTCTTTTAGATTAACTGACTGGGAATTTCCGGGAAGAGAAGCCCTGTCACAGTCTGCCGAGCATAAATCTGATGCGTTTCGAATGAGAGCAGTACAAATAATGTTTCATTTCCCTCTAATAATGTAGGCCCTACAGGATTGATGCTCCACGCAAAACTGATCGAACATACAGAAGAGTATATCATACGCCTGTAGCTGTTCAATCATGATCAGAAAGAGTTAATAAGCTGGAAATTATGCAGGATCAAACGAAGAAAATTCTAGCTCTTTTAAAGGTCACCTTTATATCGTTTGTCAGAACATAACAGGTATTGAAACTTCTGGCCTGTTTATGCCATTTTTACTATATCTATCAAAGTAAATTTTAACTTTGAATGACCGATTAGGGCCTACATGCTAGCCGTCCCCTCATACACTTGAGATCAAAAGTTAACTATGGAATAATTTCAAAGGAATATTCTGAACTGTATTACATATTCCGCAATTATATACTTGCTGTCGTCAAGTGGAAGGGGGGGGGGGGGGGTGATCAGAGTATCCAGAACCACTTTGAGGATTGTCGAAGTGAGGCACCGCACGATCATAAAAATTATGAGAAGCATCCAAACCGCAGGCTGGTTTCCTTTATCTCCCTCTCGGCTGATTTGGATATATATTATACTGTGCACTATAAAGTCAAACACGCACACGTCATTCAGCTAGTGCCTTCCAGCCAGCTATCTATACGCATACGCACACACACACGCACACACACACACACACACACTCACACGTACACACACAAACACACTATACACGCATCTCTACATTTTTTTTTTGTCTCTGTTGTGCTAAAATGGCGTAAAATTATGCAAAATCAATGCATGTGTGCACAAATCATTCATCAAACCAGATGTTACTCTTATCGTCAAATTTGGGTAAAAACCAAATCAGGTAGGCTACAAGACCAACTCGACAGAGAAAAACTATTTATTGCACAAACAATAGTCCTATGATCACAATGATTCATTTTCTCTTATACGAAATTAAAATTAAATGATAAACCAGCTGTATCAAACATGAATCTGAAAATTACACTCATCACGTGCTGTCACATATAAAATAATTCTCCCTTCGATGTGCTGGATTTACAAGGTCATGTAATATACAATATCCATTATAAGGGCTACACGAGCAAAGAGAGAAAATGCTAAATTAAAAAAAAAAACAACAACAAAACTTACGCATTCATTTTCACTATATGTAGGTCCTAAATATGATTATTATTGTGAAGTCATATCTACCCATGCGACTTACGCGTATATTAGCCTCAACAGTTCCCATAGCTGATATGAAAGATGTCTCCATTCCAACAAAATATCAACCTTTCTATAAAGTCTGTTCTCTCTACAATTCATTTCAACGATGAAAAGGCAAGGATGTGTATTTCATATATATATTTCATATGATTATCGGAGACAATATTTGCACTCATCTAGTAGTATACTTTTAGCCAGTTGATGGTATTTAAACATTGTAGAACTGGTATTTCTAATTTGTGACGACAACAACACCACTGCGTCAGGAAGTTAACCTAACAAATTTGAAGACTCTTATAGAGGCGATAGAGAGATCCACAAAAATGTCACACCTTTTCCATACTAGACATTGCAATACAAATAAGATTGTTAGCGTGATAACTTAAAAAGAAGTAATGTTTGGTCAAAAAGCGCAGACGTTCATGCTTGTTTAGATTCTAACCTGTTCAAAACTAAATATTTTCGATTGATTGCAGATACGTGAATTAATATTGATTTTCTACAAGCATGTCTATTTATATCCATTGAATTTGTCATGATTTTTAACAGATAATGGACATATTGATATCAAACCATTTAGTACTCCATATGCCTAAAACAGTTTTAAAATTACACCCGAAATTGTTCCAACATTAATGGTCTGAGATTAATGGTAACAGGTAAATAAAGAGAGATGCATACTCTATTAGTACTTTTACTATTAAAACATCGTCACAAAATTAACCCATTATAATTTTCAAGAGCTCATCGAAGAATTAGAGATTTATGTACAGTGGAAAGATAGATAAAAAGACAATTTCAATAATGCCTTCAGTTTCAAAACATTATTACAGCCATAATTTTCTTAAGCGAAAACAACTGTTTTTTTTTGTAAGTACATGTAACATAAAATTTAATAGAGAATCTATACAGTGTTTTACCCTGATAGATATAGTCTCTTGTACGTGCGATTGTAACTTTAATGTTTTGGTTCATTTGCTCAACTTTTCTGTAGTAGGGTCTCCTGAATAAATTCAGACAATCTAACACTTGAAAGCTGGTGGAAATGGCTATTGAATTCAAATGAATCAAACATAAGAAAATTGAGGAATGATGACTGTAGACGACTTTTGTGAAAACACGGAGTTCATATTTTAACGTTTTAAGATGTACTTCTTGAATTCAATTACATATGCATCAATGAGAGGCAATTATGTATTCAAAGAAATTTCTTCAAGGTGAGCTTCAAAAAAGAGCAAAACTGGGGTCCCTTTCATGAGACAATCCGCTTGCAACATCAAGGCTGGAAAGTGGTGGATTCTACAGGTATTTTCATTCTACGTATTTGAAGGAATTATCAGGATGCAATATTCTATTACATTCTGCTCGATTTATTTCACTTCACACAATAATTCATTTCTTACTACACAGATTGTCTCATTCGTAGGAGTAGCGTAGAATTAAATTGAAAGAGATGCATATTGAATCATAAGTTTTCTCACGATTATTTTCCAACTCTATTTTATTGTTGTTTTCCTTAGCTGCTACTCGCCGTATCGACGCTCAGACTTCGCTGATTTCGTTTGATGTCGAGTACACGAAGAATCTGATCGAGAGGGACGTGGTGAGAAGGGCTCTCCTGTTTGAAATTCAGCAAAATTTTTCCATCTGACAAGGGGCAAGGAAAAAAGAAAACAAGGATAAACGAAAACTCCCAAAATGTTATTGGGCATTATATATTGTAACAAACATAAATTATAGCGTAATATATCAGTGCAGATTGTGCGAACTAAGTGTTGTAATATTCCTCATAAATCAACAGGTATCACGTGTAAAAAGATATGATATCCAGCCTGGTCTTTCCAGTGATGTATATACGTGAGGGAAAGAGGCTTATGCATGGCCCAAATCCCCTCCCTCGATCCCCGGTTATGCCGAAAGGGTGTGTTGGGAGCGAGTCGGCCTTTAATTCCCTTTCCTCAACAATATTCATAGCGATTATAACAGCATCAGCAAACTCATAATGTTGTTTTAGTTTACACAGAAGAGGAGAAGAATGAAGATGTTGAAGAAAAAGATTGAGAAGAAAAGGGAAGACAACAAAGAAGAATAGAAGAAAAAATACGGTAAAGAAGGAAAATAAGATGTGCCCGTTTATCGTATTATTTGTTATTTGGAGTAAGTTTGAGTTGAATGAACTACTATTGATTTTCTATTTATTGAATGTATTGTTACTGTGTATTTTTTTTCTACTATGAACACAAAGTCAAACATAGAAAGACACAAAGGTGAACACATACATACACACCCACACCCAAACACACATACATGAGTAAAAACATACACAAACGCAAATGCTTCTTCTTCTTCCTTCTTTTCTTCTCCTCTTGTCTGTTTTTCAAATACATTGTATTATCATTGTCGTTACTATCACTATTGTTTTAATCATTTTTTATTTTGTCGATGTTATCATAATATTATTCTAGTTATTAAAAAAAAAAGAAACTTATATCAAAACTTAAAACACACCCTTTTGACAAATTGGAGTGGGAGGAGGAGGGGATTTTCGACGAGTGTTATTCAATGATTGGCGATGCTGCCCATCCTCCGGTACAAGCCAGGGAAAGACGATTTGTAGACAGTCAAACTTTGCTCTGGTCAAAGTATTAATTGTGTTAACGTGTACGGAATGATTACAACGTAATGAGATCAGCAATGTTTAATCACTCTGTTGGTGATGTTTCACAATGAACAAGGATGTGTCTGTGCGTGTTATGAGCGAATGTAAATGATAGTTGAAGCAGAAATACAAATATTTTACCTCTATTTCAAAGAAAAACAAAATCAAGAAAAGTATCCTGTTCAAGTAAATATTCTCCAAGGAATAAAGAATAACAGAAACTCTGTATGATATCAGACTTATTCATTAAGAATTAAAATCATCACACCTTTGTCGACTATGAGCGTTCCACCGATCTGAAGAGAATCTCCGGACAAGTTTCCAACGATACCTTCTTTATGCGCCTATAGGTGTAGACCAAACAAACAAACACGCTGACGTTTGATGAATAAAGCCCACATTTTCCAATTAAAGAGGAAAAAATCACAATTATATAACATGAGAAATCTGGACTCAGCTGAGAGGCTTCAGTGATACTTTAATCCTTCGTTATGTGTTGTAGTGTGTCTACGTCTACGATAATTACATTGTATGAAATACAACTGCAGCCATTATAGAGATGTCAACAATGTTCCAAGCAAACTATCATTAGCTGTGAAAAGAAAAATGCTTTACGTAATACACCAATTAAGGCAAGGACACGTACAGTCTAGAACTTACAGCTTTCACCTGGTGATCCATTAGAGTTCGTATACATTTACCAAGCCAAAAACTTAGAGGATCTCTTTTTTTTTTCTTCGTTGTTGACAGTGCCTTGTTTTGGTAATGACAAATGCAAATGTACCAACAACACCTGCATGTCATAGCTACTTGCAGCTTTATCATATATATACCGTAAAAGACAAATAAAAGATACGAATGGCACACAAACAAGTATACTATAATGGTAATGGTTATCATACACTGTATAAATACTCAATGTATACGTAACAAACATAGATAAGGCATAAAGACTTCCATACGCAAACATTAAAAAAAAACATAAATTTTTCTTCATCAAGCTAGTAATTAGGTGGGAGTGGGTGTGTTATCTGCGTCATTGTAATTTGATGTAGCCGTTTTACCTCTATGAAAGTGTATGACTAAAACAGTAATTCAAACCTTTATACATTCTCCGATTTGATCCAGGTGGAATTAACCCCCCCCCCCCCACCCCTTGAAATCTTGCGATACATGATTAAAGGGGAAATCCAGTCCAATATAATATAGGTTAGTCTGATAAGAAAGAGTAAAATATTACGAGTTTAACGGTAAAATTCTGATCGAATCGGGTGAAAAATAAAGTTATTACATTTTGAAGTTTCGCTAATTTTTTAGGAAACAGTTCTTGAACAGTCATTATGAGTATTCATATGACAGAGCGAGCATATCATCCCCTCACAACTTGCCATGTAGTTTATACATAAAATTTTGAAATTTCCAGTTTTTCATTCAAACGCAATCATGCCCGAGGAATAAATCCTGGTATATCTATCTGATCACTGTTCTAAAGTTATTCAACCAGGAATAACATGTTTCAGACTTCAAGGACAGAAACATAGAATTTCAGTCATTTTTTTTTTTGTACACGATTGATGGAAAATTGTGAGGTTATGACATGTTAGCCTACTCATTTGCATATTCATATCCACTGTACATGAACGTACTGTTTTGCAGAAAATCGCAAAACTTCAAAATGTCATAACTTCCTTATTTTTCTTCCGATTTCAGTCAAATTTTTATTGTTTAACTCATTAGATTTTACCCTTTTTTATCAGACAAACTTTATTCGACTGGATTTCCCCTTTAAATCAGCATACCTTAGAAATGGCGTCTACCGTCTCTGGAAGAATGAGAGCACGCATGATGTTCAGCACATTGTAGCGCTTGAACTTCAGGTCGCTGTAAGTCTTCTTGTGCATGTCAATATACAGTTCTGTGTGATAACGGGGGAAAACGGCAGAACAAGAAGACGGGTAATTGTTCGTTATTCTCAAGGCTTGTTGACTAAAAATGAAATAAGGTTCGTTATTCCTATTAAAGGTTTGTCCTTCCAAAACAAAGAATTCCGTAAGCCTAGATGATCGTTAATCCGAAAGAGGAAAATGATTGTTATTCAGAACATTGATGGCGTTTCTCCGAAGGTTCATTAGTCAGAAAATAAAAATGGTAAAAAGATTCGTTATTCCGATGTAATCCGCAAATGAAACAAGGTTCGTTAAACCAGAAATTAAAAAGAAATGCGTACTGATGAAATTTCGGAATTATGAATCTTTGAAATAACGAACCTTATTTCATTTTCAGAAATTTAGTATGAATCTTCAAAATAACGAATCTTTGGAAAAATTAACTTTTACAATGAAGATAATTATGTTTGCTTGTGCTCTGTTAAGTCTTGCTATCTAAACTTGGGTGACTGTTTCAGATCAAGCATGATAACTACCATTAAAAAAAAAAAAAAAACATGATATATAGCAATAACTGACACCAAAGGCATTCTGAAGAAAAGTTATTAAGCACTGGACAATACGCCCAAATATGAACCAGTAGGACTATGTTCTCAAGCTATCGTCACCATCACCGTTTTATACTCAGCAATTGACCTCCACCAGGCCTATAGCAGCAGTAATAAAACTGACAGAAGCATTTGAAATACTAGTTCAATAACTGATAATGGATATTACTTTGAACGATGATGTAAATATTATGAATAGCAATATTATAATAAGTTATGACGATCATTATGAATACACAGATTGCGATGTAATGTAAGTTAATACATCTCAAAGCATTCTGGGATCAACGCTGAACGGTGTCCAGTGATCGCATAATAGAATCACTGCGGGGAACACACTAGCGTGAAACACAATGGCTTCGAGTTGTTACTCAAAATAATCTCTCCACCTGCTCCCCCTCCCATATCATGCATTCAGTCCTTGCTATCAGCGCTGTGCCGATGACCAAACCGTCGACGTCGTCACTCACCCCCTTTCCAGTAGCCTGTGTTGAGGAACTCCTGGGCACCGAGTTCTTCGTGCCCGATCCCGACCAGGCGCACATTGGCCGAGTCGAGGAGCGGCTTCAAACTGCTCAGGTCTCGGGCGCCCATCCGACACACCGGGCAGCCAAACCGACGCATGAAGTGAATGACACAAGATGTCCCTCCTTCCCATAGCGTCGACAGCTTCACCGTCTGAGCATTCAAAGATATAATGACACTGTGAACATGATAAACACTCTAGATGGAAAACAGTGTGATATCACTCTTTAACACAAAACACGATAACAGCAGTCACGAAGAGAGAGAGAGAGAGAGAGAAAGGGGGGGGGGGAGCGAATTAAACGAATACAATGTACAATATAGTGTCGAAAAGTCTAACAAATTTAAAGTTCTCAGAACATCTACCCGACATGAAGAAAAAATGCTATTTGGCTGGAAAGAATCGCGTTAATGTTATCGTTATCATTATGATCATCCCAAAGTCAGTGGTAGATGAAGTAGTACAATCGTTAATGTGATCCTGATATCATGATTACAGTTTGTAACGTAGTCATTACTGCCACTGCTATCACGTGATTTTTAAAAGGCCTATTTGCTGCAATGTGAGTTCTGTCTTCAGTATTATTTGATATCAACTTCAACGACAAAAAAAAACAGCAACAACAAACAAACATATATCTTGTCACGAGTAGCATTAGCGATAATTTTTTTCCTGTATCATTTCAAATTTTCTCGACAACGAAATCGGTAAACAATAAATCGGCCTAGAACTTCGGTAATGAAGGAAACGAGGCTAAATGGCGACAATGGATGTATGGGCGACTCACCTCGTCGGTACGCACGTTTTTGATGAGATTGTTTGCTATTTTGCTGGATGTCTCCATCACTGATTTGCCTTCGCCGATGATCTACGGTTCCCTTCGCACTAAAAGGTCTCGAATATTCGCCACGATACCTACTCAATAATCCGCGGTCTATGGCGGCCTTCATGCAGTATGGAGCTCTCTGTGCCGAACAGCTCTTATACTAAAAGCATTTTCCCACAAGTTGTTAATTCACATGAAAGCGAGGTGACAGCTTTTAACTCCGTCGTGAAATTAGCGTTACGAAATCCACGAAAAGTAGGCGGGATTTCGTGTTCAACATATTCTTAGTACGGAATGCATTGTCACCGAACTTGCGCACGCATTTATGGTTGACAGCATACAATGTATCCAGTAATATTATGCGGTGAGGTATTTAAAAAAAATGCTGCCATGTTCTAACATACAAAGTATTATATAATCAAAGACTTAAACGTAGTTAATGAATGTGCATCTTACCGCAATATCAAGATAAATAAAAATTTGTGGGTGATGAATGTATATTTATTTCGGCAGTAAACTACGACATTTTACTCATTATGTGATGTGTGGTCACTTTTATTCATCAATTCAAGCTTTTTTTGTATCCTTCGCAACAAAACTAAAACAACTGGGGCATGACGGAGCTCTGGAGATCAGATTAGAAACTAGAGAGAAGATAGCAGATGACGGTCAAATCATGGGACCGAGGGGATGTATGGTATAATCGACTGGGGAGAAATCATTGGACGCCATTAACTCCGCTGCGAATCTAGCTGCTTATCGAATTGCTTACAACGTTATTACCATTAGCGCGTCTATTATTTACGTAATAATAGGTCATTTTGATGAGCGCGCAGTTGGGTCTCACTACGCGACGCCTGTCAGTCTACAGCCGGTCTATGGCAACCACCACCACGCCTGCCGTCAGCAGACAACAATATTAGCCAAAAGTATTAAAGCTACACAGTTAGCGTGAATACTGAGTAGCCTTTTGCAATGATATCATGGCATTTTCAGTGTTAGAAGACCACGTAGATAAAGCAAAATGAAGAAAAAGAAATGCAAAAAACATCGCGGCGGTGGCAAATCGAGGTTCACGTCAGGGGAAAGGAAAAGTAGGACAAATTCGGCCACAGCACATTTCCGCCACAATATCACCAAACTATGTTCGTGCGTTGGTAAGTGCATGAATTACTTAGTAATGCTGAGAAATTACCTGCATGCATGTCCAAACCAAATGGCTAGCACGGAACTACTCATACTTTGCTCGAATCTTTATCAAACAAGCTTTCTCCTTACCCATGTTTACATTTTCTCATTTTATATTGTATGAACTAGGCCCTCTACCTGTAAACCATAAGACCTTTTTTTTTTTCATTTACACTGCTAGATTTTAGCTGTTATTAACATACACAAAATTGACTTTATGTTTGTTGTTATGCTCTTCATCTAAATTTTTCCAACTCTTTACTTACGGTTTATGTTCGTATTCAAAGTGCTTGGAGCAAATCCAAGACAATGAAAACGATTCGTAGCTGAAATGATGATGATGAAGAACACATCTTTGCGTAACCCTTGATTTATTTACAAAATTACAAGACACTGGCTGTTGTATAAGAGGGTGGAGAGTGGAAGAAGTTGTCGATGGTAATTTGTGTCATTCTGTCTCTACAATTTGTCTCAAACATACAGGCAACCAAAAGACGGCGAACCCCAGTTCGAGCAGTCAAGACGACAACATGCCAGTGTGTATTTTTAACCTGGATCGACATGAAACGTACGTTGATCACAAGGAGCAAACACAGTGCCGTAATGTTACCAGCTGATTACTGCTTAAGTAGTGTTTTTCATCATCTCTTGTGTAGGCCTATTCATTCCGCATTTCTATCTCTTCAATGAATCGAGACAAATAAGCACTGATCCAAGCATTACACTTTGGTGTCTTTTTTTTTTTCTTTTTTTTTTCTTTTTTGGTAGGAGTTTAAATGGGGTATGATTTTATTTCTTAATTCGACAGGGTTGCTACACTCGGCTTTATTAGTTGGGGACATGTAGAAATTAATGCAGTAAATACACGCAAAATCCTTGAAAACATTGAAAGTGAGAGTATGTAAACGCTGTTACCATCGGCAGCTTGATTACCTGTAAGTCAGTGGCATCTGATTTGGCAATCCTGGAAAGGTTCATTATGAACTCTTAACCCTAACCAGGCCGGGTTTTTGAGTGTTCTGTGGGGGGTCCCCCCCCCCCCCCACCCCCCGAGATTTCGGCTGTCGATCGCGCAATCACCATGAAAATTGGCACATGCAGGTCCTGTGGCGTAACCTACCTAACTATACATAAAGACACGAAACTTTTCAGCATAATTAATTATGCTAATATATGCATAAAATCATACATTTTGCTCTAAATCAGAAAGTAAAGCTCCTAGAATCCTAATTTTTGGTGGTAACATTCTTTGTATCATTCCTAACAATGTAGTCGAAAAATAAATCTGGTATCAAAATTAACTTCTTATGTATTATATTGTTTTATGAATTTCTGATGTTTTTTCCTAGTTTTTCGACCTTTTGTTTTCGGGTTTTTTCGCAAAATTTATGACAGAACCTATTTCAAGCATAATCATGCAAAAATTAATTGATTTAAGCATATGAAAGTGAAAATAATCATATCTTTATGAATCAGGTGAGAAAACTCCATTTGCATAGACTTTATACACAAAATCACGTTTTTGAGCCATTTTTGGTCTGACAGGCAGGTATAAAAGGTGCAGCGTCATAATGGTATGCGTGATTTTCGCGTAAATGGTGCCAAAAGATGTGCGAAACTTGAAAGTAAAAAGTCAGCGAACGGCGCGGTCCAAAAAAAAAAAAAAAAAAAAATCACGCGGTGGATTAGTCGCGAAAAATGTCGAGGGCCCGGGGTTGATTCAACCCCCCCCCCCCCCGGCCTTTTTAGGGTTAAGTAATCATTGCCATCAGTTGAGTGACTCCATCATAGTCATTCGACTTTTGAGGCCCTTGTATAATTATCATCTGTTGTCACAAGGCAATCAAGTCTCCTGCTTCTTTTCACTAATATAGAATAACTCTCCAAATATATCACCCAGTCTCTTAGATATATTCTTCTTCATAGCTACATACTTTGAGAATTCTCCTCTGTTGTGTATTCTCTCTTTCTTTCTCTCTTGCATTTTCTCCCTTCTCTCATTTTCAGTAAAATATATCTCTTGAAACAATATCATTACACTTTATAGGATACTATCCTACATGTGTTAGTTGTAAATGACTAACACATCCAAGACCGCATCATATATGGTTATTTTATGATCAATTGTTATTTAATTATTCATTATCATTATTACTATTTTTTTGGGGGGAGGGGGGCGTGTGCTCGTCAGTTCCTATGTCAAAAGAGAAGTAAAAGAATAACTGACTTCTCTCGAATTTCAGCATTTATAGAGAGCGCACCGCGGTGTGCTTACAATCCCGTACTTCGGTCGAATCTTCGTCACTCTCTCACGATGAAATCCCGTGCTGCGCAAGTGTGATCGCCGACATTCACCAAACCAAGTGAGTACTCAAAGCTTCATCGATGTAATTATAAGAGTCAACAAACGACCAACGTAATTAGTTATTTACTGTAAAAGAATATGGACAGGTCGTGTGATTGACCGCGCAGCAAATATAACGAGCAAGAAACAAAATTGCCAACGTAATCCTGCTTCGCAACTCCGACGCGTTAAACACTGTTAAAACCTGCAATATTTTTTCCATTACTTGGGCAAAGGAAACTGGCACTGTAAATCTTAATTGATGGTTGCTATGGGACGTATGTTCCCCCTTTATATCGGCGGAGTCCAGTTGAGAAGAAACAAACATAGCTATGTCAACATCAGTTCATAGAAATTAAACATAATGACAAAGACGGAAGAGTCTTAACACTCCCAAGTCATCAACTGTTGACCCATTAAGCGAAGAAACGCACTTTTGTGGCTTAGTATTTTATTTCTTCGTTTACTAGTAATTACTATTTTTATTATTCATCGTTGGTGTTCATTCGGAAGGAAAATATTTCTCTTTACCTTTTGTTTGTTTCGGTTGCAGATGTTAAAGAGGCTGGTAATTTCAAAATTTACATGCAATTCTTCAATTAGCAACACCTTTTTAAAAGTTATGGATGCTGTTTCTCTTTCAGATTGGCATCTTTTATTTTCTATAATGTCTTTGTAATCTGTTGGAAGTTCATGCACTTCACCAGTTTCTTCTTTTCTTTCTCCAATACACTGTATAAGATATGCTGTAAGATTCAAAGTTGCCGCAACTTTGCAAATTTGAATAGGACAAGATAACAACTCTTACTCTGGTACCGGGTATCATGTAGATGTATTAATAATAATGTGTATGTGCCCTGTACATGTTTACAGAGGCATTTATTTATCTTAATGTGAGATTATAGTGGATCGAGTTATTTCAAATCTCGGAAAGAATTGGAAACGTTAGTTCACGACTTTCCCAAATATGCCAAGAAGTAATTAAACCCGTCTCATGTCTTTCAACTATGTAAGGAAGTATATATATTTTATCATATCTATATAGATATAGATATGCAAATATACAAACACGCGTATATTTGAATATTTGAATACTAACATAACGAGAAATATCTTCGAAATATTGTTTTCAGACTCATCATACATTTTTTTTCCATTTTCTTAGTTTTCTATCAGCTTTAATCTAAAATAGCTCAAACTGATAAAAATTGATACATGTATTTCTTGCATTTATATTCTTAGTTACACACACATGCATAATTATATATTATGCTTGTGTATCTTATACCCCAAATATCGTACATGCATTATTTCACAAGGTCTTGTGTGCCGGACGCTGACAACGCTTACCCATCTTCGGTAAGAGTCAGCTTATATTTCATCTAAATTGTTTGACGTAGTCGCTAACATTGTTTTGCATCGTTCGAATTCAGTCAGAATGTCGATTAGAAATTTGATAATGAAATTACAATTTTTGGAATATATTGTCAACAAAGTTATAGATGCACATGTGATTTGTTTCTGATTAGTCGACGAATTCACTGTGCCCGATAAAGTGTAGAGGCAGCTTCTATTCATGGCAACAATAATGACTGTTAAGTGAGAATCTTGACCTTGCTTTTTGTGTGTGAGAATTCAGATTTTAGTCTATATAATTTTCATTGGGAAAAAAAAATAGTGAAATGAGAGCTAGCAAATAAGCCCTTGTCGCACAAGTGCAGCCTGGTATGTACACTAAATGGGTGTGTAGATATGCCACTGTTACGCGGGGGATACAACGACACTCTGAAGATGCACACAATACTAAGATTACAATATGACACTAAAAGGACACACAATAAGACACTAGTGGCTAAATCTTTTCTGTGCGTAGAATATCAATACGCCATCTTGTGCTCATAAAATGTCGATTTTGACGTCCTTTTCTCGTATTGGTATAACTTTCCATGATGCATGATATATGGCGTGTGTATCTGTCTTTCAGCAAGAAGAAACAGACCGTAGAGAAGACCCTTGTTTTGCCGCATACCTCCGAGAGTCAACGAAATATCCCGAAGAACCACACTTGAGGCGTAGTTTTGCAGCCGAAGATCACGCCGAAGAACTGGCTCTCCGGCGGATGACAGGGAGGACTCGAAGCGGTGGCTCAGTATCTGTGTCAGGGATCATAAATGAGGGAAACGGAGAGGGGACACAAGAAGCATCCATACTACGGGATGAAATTGCTGCCGACATAGTCAAGAGTTCCGATTTCTATCAACTGGCCAGCGACGAATACAATGACGATTCGTGGCTAACATCTGCCTACGAATGCGTGACCTCAGAAGCAAGAGTCGATTTGATAGCAAGAGAGGAGTCATCCCCCTCTGACAACAGTGAATACTGTTCTTCCGTTTATGTAGATCTTGACACTGAGGAAGCAGAAAGTTGTAAAGTGTCGCTTAGTAGGGAAAGTGAAGAAGACACAGAAACCAGAGCGTCAGATGACATGTCAATTTCCTCAGAGAGCGACTCGGCATCCATTGGGCAGAGAGAGAGAGACAGCTGCAGTGAAGAAACTGTTGTGGAAGCTTTTGCAAATACCACTTGTGGGTCACCAAAAATGGAAAATGAAACAGGTCAAACTCTTGACGGATGTTCAGTCGTAGAGTTTACCAACAGCCGAAATGAAACTGGTGACACCATCACCCGAAACAGCGTAACAGGCTTTCGTTTGGTGAACGAAGTGAAGACGTTAATCTCAGAATTGACTGAAGTCTGCACCCGGGAGAAAGGGTACGTCCGGATCCCTGTTGCTGCGCATGGCGACCAACCGCCAGCATCTGCCATCTCCTCGACAGGAACACAGACCGAAATAGAGGAGAGTTCTGCCTGCCGGCCTGCTCAAAGCGTGCCTGGTGATAGACAGATGTTGGATCATTCGGAGATTAGTGACCATCTCGAATGTACTTTGGAAGAAAACGAAAGCTTGGATGCTGTGAAGGAGGAAAGATTATCTGCAGCAACTCAGGAGGAGCAACCCGCGATGGCTCTTGAGAAACCAGTCATGGCAACCTTATCAACATCCACAGAACAAAGTGAAAATGACCCTCACGAATATGTATTTTCACCTGATGTCATTGAGAACTTTCCGATCGGGTTTCACACACAAACTTACATGGACATCGACGTTTCAGATATTGATATCACAAGTTTAACATCTTCATGTTCAGAGGAAAAATTATCATCGAATAACGAAACAGAGCACTGCAGAAGTATCATTTACAGCGATAATTCTGCTGATGATTCTCACTTACTACAAGAAACTGAACAGGCTTCAGAATCTATCGCCAGCGAAAACAGCATCCGCGACACCACCACCCCCAACAGCACAACAGGTAATTTGATGGACGAAGTAAAAACATTTCTCTCTGACTTGACTGAAATCTGCTCTGTGGAAACAGGGCATGTTCGGGTCCCTGTCGCCGCACACGGCGACCAATCGCCAGCTTCTGTCATCTCCTCGACAGGAACACAGACCGGAACAGAGGAGTGCCTTGACAATCGGTCTGTACGAAGTATGGCTTGTGATGGACAGCAGTTTGACCAATCAGAATACAATGGCAGTCTCGGCGGCATATTGAAAGAAAATGATAGGCCTACCGTGGGCGCCGTGAGCGAGGAGAGATCCTCTGCTGAGCTGTTGTCCGTATCCACTTCGGAGATGAAACCTGCAACGATGCCTGAGGAACCAGTCATGGCAATATCATCATCAACAGAATCAACTGAAGATGACCGATATCAATATGAATCTTTACTTGATGTCCACCCAGACCAATATCTGGATGGACGTGTTTCAGAAAACGATAGCAGCGATATGTCGTCTCCTGACGAAGAATACGAGGAAGTCACCCCAAACTTGCGGAACGATACAGGAAGATGGCGGATAATGAAGATTGTCGCAGTTGATATTTGGGAGCAGAATGAACAAGAGAACGACAATAAAAAACGCAACTCATTCGAACTTGCTAACGCGAAAGTTATTGCTATCGACCAACAGCTGGCTACAAACGATATGGATATTCGTGAGCATACTTCAGTTAACGAGGAAGGGGATTCTACGAAGGAAAACAACGACTGTGGCGCCATCCGAGATAGAACTGAATACGCTTTTGACTTTGGCGAGGGAGCCATCAACTCTTCGAATATTGAAGGAAATGGAGATGATGTCATTACAGGCCCGACTGCGCCATCAAATAACGAAGACGGATTTAGGGGCGATCAGGCTGTCTCTAATGAATTCCAGCCTCCAAATGAAATTCCAAATATGTTTGACCTTGATGGAACCAGAATGACTGAACACACTCCATTCCAGAATGACGTCGCCTATGACGGTGACCTATCTTTCTTAAGAAGCACTTCGCTGACTGAAGGAACTGGTGTCACATTGACCTCCGACAACTACATGATAGATCAGTACAGTGAAGGCGGCATTTGCTGCAGTTCCTCTTCTTCTGTAACAGAAAGCTCTTCTGATTTAGTCTTAGAAGATCAGGTTCCCAGTGGTGCTTCACCTGAGGTAGCCAAGAGTGCTGAAGAAACAGGGGCATGGGAAGATGATCAAACACCTCCCCAAGAGGAACTTGAAAGTGAACTAATTTCGTCCGAATACGACAGTGCAGATGTTATCGTCAACAGTCTAGTTGTCTCACCAGTGCCCTGCTTACTTCAGGAACCCATCAAAGTACAAGTTCCCAAGATCACTGAATATGACGATGGCTTCTACCCATTCCCACCTCCCAGTGATGTTGATGATAACTTGATCAAAAACCTTCTAGACAACATCAACATTTGCGAAAGCAGCCTCAGAAACATAATCGATGAAAATCCATCTCCACCATACGCTAGCAAGAACACCAATAACGATCTTGAGAATCGCAGTCCATGTCAATCTGCGAAGGGGTCTCTGAAGATTCAGGAGGTTGAAGATATCCCGCGAGACGAGACGTGTAGGCACGTACTTTCTAAATCCTTTCCTGACGTGCTGCTACAGGAAGAACAATCTTCTCACCCCAGGAGAATCGATGCAAATACCTCGACGGAAGAAGACGACAGTGAAATGCAATCCACAGAGACTCTTTCTTTCCCTCGGAGAGCGGCCAAATTAGAAGCTGTTGATCAAGAAGACACCGCCGACATTGTTATGTTTTTAATGTCGCTGGCTATCATCTCCACCTTCATTGCTTACAACTACACCTCGAAGATCGAAAATACAATAATGAGATGGTTGTGGGTTTGCCAGTTAGTCATAGAGTTGCTTTCCGAGGTTTCCGATACATATTTTTGAATCGCTCAAGGAAAACATTCTGGAAATTGTCCAAAGCAATATGCATTCTTGATCTGAATCTTGACAGTAGCTAACGAAACAAGAAATTTGGCAAATACAATACTAATTCCTACTTAACGTTTCAAGCCAGCCTCAATATCGGTTTACCAGGCTTCCAAAACACATCTACCTTCTTCTTACAATAAGGTGATTTTTCACTTATTATAAGCTAACAGGGGTAACACGTGCTACGCACAAGGAAAACCGAGGCAGGGGAACTAGACATAATTATGATGATACCTATGCCAAACTTTTATAAGTTGGAAGAAAATGCAAATCGACGAATTAAAAGCTAAGTTTTCTCAAAAAAAAAAAAAAAAATCCGATACCTCGTGCTTCGTGCTGTTGAGCAATATTTGCTTCTTGCTGAAATTTGGTCGTGTGTAAGGCTGGAATTGGTGAAAGTTACTAGTCGTGGACGATGAGTTAAAAGTGTTTTGTAAGGTGATTGATGTCTTATGTCATCTCCATACTTAGAATAGTGAGGTGGAAAGACTCTCCACTTCCCTGCTTGAAATACACACATAATATAAAGATGCATACACACACACACACACACACACATGCACACATTATTCATGAACACACGTCATTACAAGCGCGCGCACACACACGTGTCCCAATGATATGCATACTATCCAGGATTAAATCTTAGTTGCAACTTCGTTAATCTGTCATGTCAAGAGATAAGTCACAGCATTATCAACTTCATTAACGCGTCCTAGAAACACTGACACTGGCCTAACTTTGAAACAGGAAACACGTCTCGTGGGAAGAAGAAATATAATCATATGAATTTATTTGTACAAATTTGTTACTAGTATACTTTAAAAAAAATCTTTCACACACGCTGATGGCAATACCATTTCAAATAAGACATTTTGACCCAGTTTTTACTTGCCACCTACCAAACTCTATCAAATCAGAAGTTGGAAAGGGGTTAACCAGCAATTTGGACAGGAATACACATGAAGTTCGGTCAGCATGTTAAAAATCAGCCATCTCAGAAGAATTCCTCACTGGGCAACGTTTACTCCTAAACAAGTGTCAGCTTCCACTATTATAGGCCTCTTGGTGGCTTGTGGTGGTGGTGAATCTGCTCCCATCATTTTATGAAATTTGTATTTACACATGACGGAATTCGGGGAAAATCAGCTGCTGTAACCACGTGATCGTAATTAATAATCACTACGCTCGATATAATAACATTGCACATTACTGAGCACTGAGGTGAAATGTTATGATATCGACTTACATGTGTTTATCTTCGGTTTGTTAAATATGAGGTAATTACAGGGCAATTCAAAATTTGTCATCCGCCGCAGAAAGAAGGAACAGAATACCGTACTGCAGAAGGATACATAACTGTAATCATTGATTTAAACAGAGATGTTAATGTATCTCAGGAATCCCATGAAAACGTTCTTCCCAATAACGCCTCCAGTTGCATGTTGTATGGTCTATAAAATTCGCGCAATTTTTGCAGCACGCTACTGGTCACCTTCGGGTGCGTTCTACCTTTAAACTCGCCCTGACAGCGACGCATCGGTCTGGCGAGACAGTAGAAACCTTTTATCTCATCAAAGTAAATGTCCCTCTGGCTGAAATGACTAGATACACCCAAAAACGATTCAATCGCTTTGAGCTGTGGAAGCGGATCCCGAACAAATTCTTCTCCGTCGATAATGAATATTTGTTCAAGTGGAAACACCTTGAGCCATTCTCTTAAATGATATATGTAGATGCCAGTAAAAACAAGAGCATTATCAGTATTAACCTCTCCGTTAATCTTTAAAACACTCTCCTCGAAAGTCTTGTTGATGATGTAATCGATGTTTCTATGGGGATAAACTGGCCTGTTCATGCGAAATTTATGCAAGTCCTCATAAGGCAAATGCGGATACCTCGTAACGACATGAGTGTAGTCCGAGACAGCTCGGGTGACCGGGTCTCTGAGAATGAGTAGAAGCTTCGTGGACGCCGAAAGTTCCCTGGCGATATCCAAGGGTGCACGGTCTGCAACAAAGTAAGCCGGAGATGTTTCCATGGTAACTTGGTACTGAGAAGACACGGACATCATCCTGCGGTACCAAGCCAGCCCTTTGGCCTGATGCCTGTCCCAGAAGTGGACCTCTCCTCGAGTACTGGTGACAACGGCGGGATGAGTCTTGAGGAAAAACGTCACCGCACCCGTACCACACTTTTTGGCGCCGATGCAGATGACTCGAGGAAGGCGTCGTCTGCAGTCGAGGGTGACGATGCCAGTGTTGAAGCTACCTGTTTGATTACACTGGATGTTTGGGGGATAAGTGATACGCGATCTCCTTGTCAGATTTTGCTCTGAAACATTCTCGAAATATCCAGCTCCGTTCGACGGTGATCCTTCTCTATCATTTACGTTCTTGTCGTCATTTGTCGGCGGATAAACTCCTGCTCGTGACCGCCAGGGGAATTGCAGAGAACCGCTCGAAGATATCGTCACCGCAGTTTGTCCGGCGAGCAGTAGGACTAGCAGAAGTATTGTTGTCATGACACACAGCACAAGAGGGCGACATTCCAGCAATCTTCCTCGAACTCTCATGATGGACGACTGGTGGGAGCAAGGGAGAGAGAAACAGATGGAAAGGATGGTAAACGACATATATTACTGTATAATTGCGTGGTTTAGCATCTCATAAGTTAGAGAAAATAAATCGCTTTCATTTGAGCTTATTTTGTTCATACATTATTATCTCTGCCAAGGAAGGAAGACATTTTGTGATCATCGACGTTGGTTTGTCTGTTTGCACGATAACTCAAAAAGTCGTGAACAGATTTGAATGAAACTTGTAGGAAAAGTTTTTAATGACAGAAGGAACATACGGTTCCATTTTGGTAGTGATCAGGGAATTATTTTGAAAACGATTTAATTGATCTTTTGGGCAGATCGGGTCAATGAACTTGGGAGTTAAAGCAGCGCGAATTTGAGGTTTGCATACTCGCTAAAGCGCGTGCTCTGCTGATCGGGCGGTCGAGGCGCCGCGTAGCTGGAAGCTGATGCCGTAAGCAAAAGACTTTAATATTGGGAAATAATTGGGCGATTTTCAGCATGCGTGTAGGCCCCTATAATGGGTGGAAATGAGCTGCTTGGCGGAAGTCTGCGCTCTACGAGTGCTTTTCTATTTCTTTTGTTTCATTTTCAGAATTTTTAAATGCCAACTCATAACTCCAGGATTCATGTTAAATTGGCGACACATTCTTTGTTTGTGTGTGTGTGTGTGCGCGCGCGCGTGTGTGTTTTCTCTCTCAATGGCATATTTTTGTGTTTTTTTAGATGTTCAGATAAAGCAAATTTAACCAGTTTCCTCTAACTTTTCTCCAGTATTAGATAATGTAGGGAACAGCGAACTATCAAGTTGGTATGGTGACGAGGTGATGATATAGTGAAATGACTTCATAGAAGGATTCAAGAGCCAAAAATATAGAAACAACCCCTGAGTTAAGTCAGGCTTCGTTCGTCAGGCAGGCAGTGAACACTACTGTCTCGCAAAGAGGAGTGCATTATTTATTGGTAATTAAAGTGTAATATGGACTGCTGATATCAGAAATGCAGACCCCTTGACAATTTATGGCGTCCTTTGCAGGCTTTCTGGGACTATATAAGGGAAAAAAATTGGACTGCTGATCACCTAAAGAGAGACATTTAATTTTCCCTCGATATTATTATCATTTGCCGAGTAAACATTCTCCTAGATATAATGATATAAAAGGTAGAGAAATCAGAGTCATATAACGAGTCTTAATATCTTAGTTCATTGACAAACGCTTTGCAAACTGCTTCCATCCCTTCTATCCATTTTTGTGTGTGAGTGTGTGTGTGTGTATGTGCGTGTGTTTAATTCCTGAGCGCAAGTCCGTAAAAATAATTAAGTACCCTTATAGTAATGTTGTTTTCTCTCTGCTGTGTTACAAAATGCATTCATTTTAATTTTCCGCGTAACCCTTGTCAATAGGACTAAGATGATTTTAGAAGGCTATTATTTGAAGTGTACTTTACAGCAAATTTTAACATAATTGTTATCCAGTCGAGAATTCGCTGAAGGAATATATGACAGAGATTTATGATTGTTAGTTTGTCCGTCTTTATGGATGAGAGGGATGAAAAGAACTAAGGGAGAAGAGGAAAATAAATAAGTAAGCCTACATGTATATCATTTTTTTTTTTTGTATGGCTTAAGTCTGGGGAAATATTGTTCAACGACTTAATCATTATTGTTTAAACTCATTTACGATAACAGTATTGACATTTCGGGTCTGACATTTGCATTTCGAAATTTGCACTCTCGAAACACATGGTCGATAATAGAAAGTCGCTATGCTGTTACGGTTTCAAGTATCGCCAAAGGTGTGATATTTTTTTTTCTCTCTCTCTCTTTTTAAACACAGTCAAGATCAACAATTCACTTGGTTTTGCAGCAACACTCATGAAAATAATTTTTTTCCCGTCCGAACAGGAAACAGGACCTGTTAATTTGACGATCAACGGGGCAAATTGGGACAGTGTCCATAAAGGTCAAGATTCAGTTTGACATCTCATCCTTCATACTAAACTGCAGTGCCTGACTAGATGATTTTTTAAGTAGCCCTCTCTAAATTCGAGGAGTGTACCTGATAGTTATCTAATGTGTCCTCTACTTATCTGCGACGCTCAAGAGCGGGGCAATGCTTCGAAATCGGGTCATGAGACGCAAGATGGGAATAAGAGCCCACTTCGAGGCACGTACGGAGACCAACGACGAAACGCGAGTTACTTTTGCCGGGTTGTTTTCTGATTCGGAAGGTCGTTGCCTGCTAAGTGACGACACTCGTTCGCTATTAAAGATACTATACGAATACAAAAACCAGTTCAGATGTATCTGGTCTGAAGCATTTCACATGTTCTAATTATGATTTATTTTCAGTTTTGGTAATTTTTCATCAACACTCATTTTGTTCATTTCATGTCATTCTGTCATTTATGATTAATACCTGAAAGACAATATCATACAACAAATATTAATTTGATCCGAATATATTTTCCATAAATTAACTCGTACTCAACGGGAAATAAGAATGGACTATAGTTCTGTGCACACCCGTTTTTAATGATAACGGTATACCGTATTTCACGTTTCAACGGAGTGAAATTCCAGGTCCAAAATGTATTACCTACGTATCTTTATATACTCTATTGTTCGGCTATACGTTAAAATTGCGATACAGGGAGAGAAAACTGCCAGTCCCGATGACTAACTGCTATTGTTTTTTTCTTGGGAGCTACATCCTTAGGCAGGACAGGGCGGTAGAGAGTATGTGAGCTATACACCTCAGGAATAGAGGGGGGGGGGGGAGGGAGAGAAAAAGGGAGAGAACAACCAGAGAGGAAGAAAGATGGAGGGGTTAGAGACAATCGGACAGTTTGTTGATAAGTTACGAATGTTTACTTTTTAGTTTATTTCATGTACCTCCTCTTTAAAAAAAAATACATTAATCCTTGATGTCACAATAGCGGAACAATAATTAACGAAGAAAAAGAAATCGAATATTGAGCTCATTTTCCGATATCCTACAAACTTTCGCCGAGTGTTCCACTATCTTTTTTTTTTTTTTTTTTTTTTGCATTCGCTGGATGCACATATCCATTTTGAAAATCCCTCTTCAAGAAAGTAAATTCAAGAAAGCTCACATTTCGCTGCGCTCGGTTTCACCATGGAGATACAAACTTTAGCTACATGAATAAACAAAGGAGCGGTCTATCGTCATGCTCCTTGTTTCACCTAGGAGTTTGTTTTCACACGTCGAGAGTGTGCACGCTTTACCAATATGTGGTATCTCCTTGACGTCTACAATGAATAATTATTGAGGTAGGAGGCAAGGTACTGATTTAAATACACCGGAGTGGTTGTCACGACAACACTCATAGCTGTTTCGCCTTGATAGCGTGACAAGCAGATATCCAAGAGGGAGACATGAAACTTATTTCCTTGACGTCTATCCATGGGTGACCGAGCGTTCACTCCACCGACAAATATCGCACTTGACATATTCTCGAATGACAAACAGTCAGGATCAGTTTAAGGTTAATTGCATGGAATGGAAGATGTGGTGATCATGATGAAGTGTGGGCCAAAGGCAGGTGCGGGTGTAGAATTGCGGCATATTAAGCCTTCTTCCACATCACTTGTCTATAGTTACATAAAGCTTTCCTGACTGTATTTTTTTCATGGTATGGGTCTTGAAGTAAGCGCATTTTTTTTTTCGTCGGGTTTTTCCTGCGCAATTTTCCGGTGATGTAAAGATAGCGTAAGAGCTAGGAATCGATAAGAATGATCGGTATATTGCTTACTTCAATTTGACCGTCGATGTTGGAGCGGTAATTACCGAATATTTTGGAGATCACACCTGCACCAGCATGAGTACGGTAAAGGACCTCGCTCCTGAACTGTGGTACGAACTTTCCCTTGCTAGATTGTAATTTGTTGGTTTTCCACTCACCTGTTTTAGATTCAGCCCATTCTCGTGTGTGTGTGTGTGTGTGTGTGTGTGTGTGTGTATGGGGGGGGGGACATGGCGTTCATTTGAATATTTATCACACTGGTGATAGCCATGCATCTAGACAATTTTAAATGTATTAAAAAACACACAACAAAACCAATATGTAAAAACCGGCCACAAAATCGTCCCGCCTCCAAGAGGACAAACCCCGGATCTGCCATAAAACACACACACACACCCACACACACACACCCACACCCACACACACACACACACACGCACACAATGTATGAACTCATAGCATTGACTCTAATTTCTGATTGTTTATAGAGAAAGAGATTCTCTCTGATTTGGGGAATTAGGGGCGGCCTGGGGATCACCCAAAGGAGAATTGTGCCACTTTTACCAGATAATCACTCGCCAAGATTCGTGAAAATTGACGTGCATATGAAAGACAGATGAAAATGTGTTAATTAGCCCCTAATTAGTACTGGATCCCAAGAGAACACCCCTTGACCTGCCATAAACAAATTTGAAAATAATCATACTCACTGATGTATTTACTCAAAGCAGTTCTCATTTAAGAAGTTAAAGATTCTTTAATCCAGGGGTGCTGGGTTGCCTACCCCCCCCCCCCCCTCCCCCCGGAATAGTTCAAGTATGATTCTATCATCCGAGCAACAATATTTGATGATAGATTCGACATTTGATGCGTTTTCAGAAAGGATGAAAATGTGAGAATTGGCTCCATTTTACATCGGGTCGGGGCCACCCCTATGTGGCACACTTGAACCTGCCCTAACAATCGTACTTTATCTGACAATCGTACTATTATACTTTACAGCATTTTAGCTCTAGTATCATCTCTGGTTTTACAGGGAAGATATTTTCTGTAAAGACTCTAAAATTTGGGGCTTCCAAATATTTGGCCATATGGTACCCAAATACACATTCTCTCACCCGATAGAGATAGTAGCCGAGTTTGGCGAAAATTTGAAAATGCAGATGAAAATGTGAAATTGGTCCCGATTGGTCCACTAGTCACTGGACATGGAGGGGCGCCCTGGATCCGCCATGAATTGAACAAACTTGAATCTATGCAGTCACCTCTGTATTACTTATAACACTTTCTAGGCTTAGCTTTGTGATATCTGGTTGTGAAGATTATATATATATATATATATATATATATATATATATATATTCATGTATGTACAATATATTGACGATTTTTTAATCTTGGGGATTTTGTCCATCCGAACAATTCAGATCCGATCACTTTCAGGATGATACCTTCTAAATTTGGTAAAAATGGAGAAAAACCCCACAACGGACGGCGAAAGACAGACGACACATGACGAAGCAAAAACAAACAAACAAACAAACAAACAAACAGACATGCGCTTCAATGAACATGAACTTCGAGAGAAGTAGCGAGAGAGCGACCTACGTGTATAGGACCTACGTGGTATCTATATTTCTGTGCATGCATCCGGTAATATTAATTGCTGCAGCAATTTCATTTATGGCCAAAGACGGTTAGTATTAATTTGATTTGACTTGATTTGATTTTTTTCTGCTTAATTCCGTTACATCAGCCGTATCCGTAACATCCGTTACACCCGTTACAATCATTAATTGACATCGTATAGAAGCTATGAAACACACAAGAATGATTAATCTTTAGTTTGCTGTACCAAAACTGTGCGTGGCCCCTAAAAATTGCTCAGCGTCGACTCAATAGTAGGCCCAAGCTCCTTGGTAAAATGGAGTCCATTCGAGCAGCTTGATAACTACATGTTTTAGTATACAACTACAAATAAAACGTAGGAACTGTAGACTATCACAGTTGCGTAATACTGGCGTCACACTATCCCGAAATTGAGCAAAGATGGACATCAGACGATGGAAGAAATGATAAAATTATCCTCTGATCGTATAAACATCCGGTCATTCGCGGTTAAGCCATCGGATGACCACCGGTGGAGTTTAAATACACGGGACCAACTTTGTGAGCGGAGGCAAAATCTTTCGCAGAGGCAAAAAGAAAAAAGAAAGAAAGAAGTGCCCATCAAGACTAAGCGGTATCTTCTGTTAATTTCTGGACGCTGTGACACTATTCTAGGCGTAATCTCAGCAGGTAGTCACGAAGATTACAAATTACAAGGAATACCATGTATCATGATTCATTCTCTTCGTGTCAAATACCTCGATCAGTACCATTTCATACGACTTCCAGAATTTCAAGGAAATTCTACCATTCTGCCAATTTTTTTTTTTTTTATTCTTTCACTACGCTTACAGATAATAAACTTATCCGTGATTGTACTCTATGGACTCTTGCTCCATCACTTTTCTCTCCTTGCATCTTTGTTTGTAGAAGACTGAAAGCGCTGTATGATCTCACACGTTTATTAATCAATAAAAGTGATAACAGTACTTTCACTTACCTAATAAGGTGAGGTGTCGTGTGGTGAGAAAAAGTAACAGATGATAACTGACAAAACAGCAAAACAAGATCGGCACTCTAACGAAGATCGAGTCGATGCCGGGAACCGTCGTCATTTGCTTGCTTCGCCTTCACTATCTTTTCCTCTTCGTTTGGCAAGAGACAAAATTGCGCGTCGCCCCTCAACGACGAGCCGAGCCAGAGTGACGAGCTTCGCGGTGTGTATTCACCGCACGTGCCCACACGTACATGTACGGTTCGACCCATGAAGCAACTGGATCGATTAGAGAGGGGGAGGGAGCGATTCCACCAGCGTGTCTCATATAGCGGGCTGTATGAGCCATTAATATGTACAACCAGGGAGGTAAAGTCTCTCATTGGATACAACTACATGCAACTATATCACACATCAATAGATTGAATCATGGACGTGGTAGGGTCCATGATTGGATGTATCAGAACCCAGGAAAGTGCAACCACACTACTAGGTAACAGCACAGCTGCAAAATACATGTATTGTTGTCACTTGTGCATGCAATGTACGAATGATAGAATTGTAGGGTTTCACCATGTGTTATATATCTCCATGGTTTTACCCAATCAGAGGATGCAAGAAACTATGCACCCACTCCTTCACGCAGCACATACACGATTGCTAAAAGAGAAGAAAAATACATTTATTCCACTCAACAGTCGTTTCTTATGATTTTCAAAGTTATGGATATCGTCATCGATCAAGCGTAAGCAAAGGCTTGTGATATCAGGAGGGGGAAACCGTGAAAATGAAAATGTTTGCAAGAATTGTACTGAAGCCTTGATCGATAGGTTTACAGGCAAACACCACATTGGGATTTAGTGTTCATTGGAGACTGCACAATGTAAACAAGACTACTCTCTTCTCCTTTATTTGTTCATTTCTTCCTTGGCAAATTATTGCAGTAACTGGTGAGAATTTAAGGGTAAATGGTGGTAATTATCATTTTTTAATCATGATAATTTCAGCCTGAATCTGAAACGCTAAAGCACCTCAATTCATTGTATACAGTCTGTGTGTGTGTGTGTGTGTGTTGGGGGGGGGGGGGGGGGTTGTGTCTCGAGTATTCTTCTGTCTGAATCATCAATCTTACTAGCATCTGATTTTTTCCCCGAGTGTTGTGATTGGTGTAAATGGGTGCATACATTCGACGGATTCACAATTGAGTAATGGTTCACGTTAAAGGGATGGTACATTTTCGGTTGAGATGAGGCTTGAGGTTTCCAACTTTATTTTTTGTAAGCTGATTTTTATTTTCAGATAATGAGAAACATATTATGAATACGGAAAAGCATATACTTCTAAGACGAGGTCGAAGTTTATTTGATGAAAATTGGTTTCGAAATGGCTGAGATATATCCCAAACAATGTGATCCTACTGAAAGGTGGGACCCACCTTTATAAGGATCGATTTTTTTAATTTGTTTTTGGATATCTCAACCACTTCAAAACTGATTTTTATCAAATAAACTTTGAAGTCCCCCTAGAATTGTATATGCATAACATTTCATAAATTTCAAAGTACATGTATCTCACAAAAAAAAGTTAAAGGCTGAATCCTCACCTCAACCAATACTATACCAACCCTTTAATGACTCGAACGGCCCACCATAGCCTCACCCACGAGCAGTTCAGTGGCAAACACATGCATGTGACTCTCTCGCTGCTAATATAATCTGATGAGTTAGGAATTTGGGTAGATGGAAAGACCCATGCAACGCCTGATCGGAATTTGAATCAGATAAGGGAATAGGAGGCAACAGTATTGACAACAACATGTGCATCAAGCACTTCTAATGATTAAACTACCAATACATGATGAAAATATCTATGCACGTAAAGCGCAGCATGAGCCTAGGTGGTACCAGCTCATACTTTTTAACCCAAGAGATAACTCACAATAACAACGTGGATATTCTAAGAGCTTATGGAGATTGCCAGGATATTATGTAACAACATCGTCGGATGCGAAGATGCGAGTTCAGCAAGTCGAACCCAAAACCCAAATCAATTCGACCGAGCCAGCAAAAATCCGGATCTGCGGCATCGTACATTCCCCCTGATAGAAATGTTGGTGTCAGGGAACGTCTTTTATGTGTATAATAGTTCTTTTCAAATTTATGATCACGGTTCAATTCTCAATTTTCAATTTCAATGAATTTGAGGTCAGAGGCTTATTGTGATTCTCACGCATTTAACATTAATTTTACACTGTCAATCTATAAAGCCGTAGATCCACGTACCCATCTATTTTTTTTTTCTTGCCTGTAATCAAAGTGAAATACACGCTACTGTATCTCAGGCTGTATCTTTAGATTGACAGTAAAATTATTTCAGAATTTAAATCTTTATGACTGAAATTCTGAAATCATTTTACTAATAGTAGGCTCTTTATTATGTACATAATATTGTAATAATATCACAATCGTTTATCTGGTGGCTCGTTCAGGCCTCTCAAATCTTTAGATTTGAAATCTCAGGGGCCCGAAAAAGAAATGTATCGGCCCGAAATTTAAGGAAACATAACAAACCATTTTGAATCTTAGCTGCCCAATCGGGCCATTGTCGATAATGAAGATTCCATTGAATTATAATACATGTGTATTTCCATTTTGAAATGAAATGAAGTGAAATGAAATGAGATTTATTTACCAAACAAACAAACATCGTCAACAAAGTCACAACACAGTTAAGATATAGTTTGGCAAAATGGAACTGGCAATAGCGTGCAGGCTAGTCGAGGCCAGTCCTTTCAATGATATAGATTATAATATAACGTATTTACAATATTTACAGAAGAATTGTTATATGTACATAATTATTTACATGTTTTCATAGGGGATCATTATTATATTGATAACAGATACTTTCGCAATGATATCCGAAAAGCATTACGGGTGTTTATCTTTTTGACATAATGAGGAAATCCTCTCCAAATTATACTGCCTGCATATGACAAGGCGTGTTTACCTGTTTCAGATCTGATTCTTATTGATTTATAATTCATATTATTTTTAAACCTTGTATCATGATTATGGTCAATTTCAAAACAATAATCAGGGATATCGTGCGGTAAAGTATGATGGATTGGGTCAAACATTACAGTTCCATTTTGGCAGAGACGATTCAGTAATCACAACCCTGCGTCTTATTTCCGGTTTCATTATACGTCACCGTGTCTACAGAGAATTTGATACGAAGCCTCGGCTGTATGCTTGTTAATTGATTTCATTCTTAAGCCCCAGTCACATATACATGCCGGATCACACCGGATCTGATCCGGGGTGATTCTGGGAGGGATCCGTGTAGACGCCTTGGACATCCATGGAGGTCCCTGGAGGTCCGTTTATAGGTCTGGGGACGTCCGAGAGGCCAACACGGCAGCTTTTGGAAGTCAAAAACATCCGGCGTCATCCTTGGACTGCCTAGTTGGCAAAGCAACCCGGGATGGTCCGTGTGGCTGCCGTGTAGTTGCCGTGAAGGTCCGTGTGGCTGCCTGGAACGATCGTGTATATGCGCCGTGAGTATTCTTTGCAGTCTGTGACTTTTCTTTCACATCACAAGGACCGTCACGGATCACCGAGGCAGCTATACGGACCTACACGGCAGCCACACGGCAACTTCACGGACCATCACCGTCAGCTGCCGTGTTGATTCGTGTAGACGCCGTGCTCTGCCGGCATGGACCGTGTACTTGGCGGGAGGTTTTCAACGTGGTCCGAGTATAAGCGCTGCGTGTATATAGATGCCGTGTAGATGCCGTGCTGGTCCGACCTCATCCATGTAGCTGCCGTGTTGATACCGTGTGAACAGTCATCAACGCTCGTCGACGCTCCATCCGGGGCAAAACTATCCCGGAACACCCCGGACCATCGCCGTCATGATCCGGTGATCGCCGTGTAGATCCTTGAGGATCCGTGTTTAGGGCTTTATCGTCTCATCTCCCTGATTTATTGTGACTTCTTACTGGCAAGTTCTTCAAAACTCGAGTTGGCCTAATGACTATTTATCTGTACAGCTGTTTCGTCTCACCTCCCTGATGACATCAATCGTTTTCATAATCTTACTGAACGTGATCCATACAACCACCAATCTGTCAATACTGTGATAACTGTCCCATCCTCCTCTCTATTCTTCACCTGTAAGTTTCTAAAAATCTGTTATCTCCATTTCGCCTCCCTTCCTCTGTCTGCCTGTCTGTATCTTTCTGTTTATCTATCTATCTATCTATCTATCTATCTATCTATCTATCTATCTATCTATCTATCTATCTATCTATCTACCTAATCTATGTATCAATCAATTTACCTACCTCTATGTATAGATTTATATAATGATTAGGGCCTATATGTGTGTTCATACATGTAAGTGTCTGTTTGTGGTAGTTTGTGTGAAACACTTAAAATTGTCAAGCTTCGCAAGATTATTACCTTCTTGGTGATTTTCCAAATGTTAAGCGTTTATAAATGCATGTACGTCACGCACCTTTTTTTTTTCCACTACAGATATTCACCTATTGTTATCTATGGTTCTCTTCGAGAGGAGAATAGCAAGCATGTATCGAAGGCATCACTGTTATCATTAGTTGCGACACCTTAGCCTCATGCATCATTGAACATGCTGTGATTAGAGTGTGAATTAATGACAAGGCTGGGCTGGGGAGCGAACATGCCTTGAATGAGTAACGCTGTATTGATGAGACAATGAAGCGTGATACGACATCGGTCTGGCCGTATATCTTCCTATCGCCACGACGTCCGGAGCCCCTCGGGTCATATACGAATCTCTGGTCGATTTTCGTCGCGCTATAGGGACGACGGTGTCTCGCACATCCGGGGACTCGAAGGAGTAAAACGCTCCCACTGATGAGGCCGTGAACTCCAGCGTCTTTCACTGTCGCCGAGACTCAATAAAAGAGAATGCAATTTTAAGCCACCTATTTACGTACACACTGCGTCGAAGGACAGAAGACTGGTCGCGTCATCAACACTCTATTTGGGTTCATCGCCCTTTTTGAGTTGCCGCACGCCGAGTGATTAACTGATTAGTTGGGGCATACATAGTTTATACAACACATCTGCACAAAGGCATGATAGCATCATTAGGTCTATGCACTGCAAGTTAAAGGACAAGTTCACCTTCATATACATGTGGATTGAGTGAATGCAACAATATTTGTTGAACACATCAGTGAAAATTTGGGAAAAATCGGACAATCCATTCAAAAGTTATGAATTTTTGAAGTATCTGCGCAGTCACTGCTGGATGAGAAGACTACTACAGTGTATGATGTCACATGCGTACAACGATATAAAGAAAATAAAAAGAGAATTTCACAAAACTTTACTTTTTGAATAAAGTGCACATTTCGTAGACTTGTTACTAACGTATGTCAAGGGTAATATTATTCCCCCTGCCTTCTGAGAGAAGACGAGTACTCTTTTATTATGTGAGAAAAGTGAAAATATGTTGATTTTTCTTTATTCTTTCTTGATATCGTACACATGTGACATCACAAGCTATAGTAGTCTTCTGATCCAGCCATGACTGAGCAGAAACTTCAAGAATTCATAAGTTTTGAACGGAATGTCCGATTTTCCTCAAACTCTCACTGATGTGTTCTACTAATATTGCTGCATTCACTCAACCCACATGTCTATGAAGGTGAACTTGTCCTTTAACATCTTTAGGCCTATGCACTGCAGCTCTGCCCTTATGTGCAGTATCTGTTGTCTTTTTCCACACCTCCTTTTTGTCATGAGTACTTGAAATGATTAGACTAGTCTTAGTGGCATTGGTAATTTACGCTGGGTATAGTGAGACGACAAAGCGCAGGGGTCATTTGTCATTTTTGCACTACATTACATTTCCCATATCCTGTATTTTGATTGAGAGATAAGCATGGGTGTATGTGTGCATTGGTGCCATTTACGGCAAGGATGCCAGACATAATTACAGGAAGTTCATTAGGTCTGATGAAATGTGATGTGTTGGTTGTTTCCATCTTCTCCAATTGAAACCTTTTCCTGTTGGGATTTGTCATCAGTTCTGTCTAGAATGAATGAAAAAAAAAAATGCAGCTGCAATACCACATGCACACACATACACACACATTTTACAGTGCATTCCCGTTATAACGAACACGGTTATAACGAAGTTCTCGTTACAACGAATTCAAAATTCAGGTCCCAAATCTATCATTATGCATAGCTTTATTCACTATAGGCCTACTGTTCGGCTATAAAGAAATTTCGATACAGCGAAAGAAAACCGGCGGTCCCGCGGACTTCGATATAACGAGGACACTGTATTGCTTTTTCGCAGGTGATATAGTATTAATGTCACACTGTTATACCACGCTGCAGATCTGTATAACTGTTAAGTTTGTGCATGTGGAAACCGGAAACACATACCAGTATACATCCTGTAATAAGACAATTGCACATCTGTGTATCCAGGGAGGTGGGAAGAGAACGTGAAAGCATCATCAATGTGTTAGAATTGCTTTTATTGAATATGATGATGTAGAGTTTGCACATACAGGGTGAGAACAATCAAAGCCTGAAAAAAAAAAAAAATCACGTGGGTCAAATTATATCAAGGTGTCAACGATACCATACTGAAAGACTAGCTAGTACAGAGGACTAAAAGAATTATGGAACAGAAAATGTGAGAATGTGAAAGTTGCTTGTTGCAAACACGAAGAACACAGCAGGACATCAGCACATTTGCAGAAGAAAAAAGAATGGCACGCTCATTCCGTCTGAAAATTTGATGAAGTCATTTATTTTCATGTCGAGCAAACACGTCAAAATGTAACCTCAAGCATGATTCGAGAGGCCGTGCTCTCTGAGGAGCTGGCGAGGCACAAAACTGGGGAGGAACAAACCGTGCACTTCGCGTCAATAGTTCATCAATGAATGGCACTATAATCTTGGGGCGTTACAGAAACACCATATTCAGATTATAACAAAACCAGACACCCAGCTCAGGCCACATCCAACGTCATTATTCCAACCAGTTTTACCGGATGGCACAAGGCAGTATGTTACAGTAAATCCAATTCCAAAGCTCACATGTATCCCCCTTTTGCATCGGGATGTATCTATAATCTATAATATTGCAATGTTAATCTCTGTAAATTGACACACACTGTGCATTTCACAATGCAGTCTGAAGATTCAATTAAAAAGATGCAGAGATAGTGTTGGGTCTCTTTTTCGTTTGTTTGTTTGTTTGTTTTATACAGAGTGTGTGTAGGTTTGTTTTTTTTATTTCATTCACCAATTCCAAAATAATCGAAATACAGAATGTGTTACGGGAATAAGACCCATGCAAAGAAATACACCCAGCACCAGGTTTATACATTCACACAGTATACTCACATAAACAAACATGTACCAGTGATCACGAGCCATTCAGGAGCTAAATATCAGACTATACAGAGACAAAGTTGTAGTCATCTACTTGAACTGACTGACTGCATGAAAGATATTACCATCGCATTAGAAATACTTTACAACAAAATCATCGCCAGTCAAGAGAAGAAGCACGTGTACATCATTCATTACCCAAAGGGTGTTCACGGAGCTATGTGTAGTAGGTCCGGTTACAATTCGTTATTCCGAAGGTTCGTTATTCCGAAGGTTCTTTAGTCCGAAGGTTCACTATTCCGAAGATTCGTTATTCCGAAGGTTCGTTAATCCGAAAATGACACAAAGCTCGTTATTCCGAAGGTTCGTTGCGGACCCTATTTAATTTCGGATCAACGAACCTTCGGAACAACGAACCCTATTTCATTTTCGGATTAACGGAGCTTCGGAATAACGAACCATATATTTCATTTTCGGATAAACGAGCCTTCGGAATACCGAACCCTATTTCATTTTCTGATTAACGAACCTTCGAAATAACGAACCTTCGGAATAACGCCACAAATGTTCGGATTTACGAACCCTTTTACATTTTCGGATTAACGAACCTTCGGAATAACGAACCTTCGGAATAACGAACCTTCGGAATAACGAACAGCACCCAGTAGGTCCATAGTGTGCTTCATAGATATAGGGAATCTAAGAAGGTTGATGCTTCTCTAAATTGGATTTTGGGTAACATTATTTTGTCATAGATTCATTCAGTAGGCCCTGCGTGCAAAAGAAAATCACCACCAAGGTTTCTGTGTGACTCTCAGAAATCAAAATAAAACATACCGATACGCACACTGAAGGATTACATAATTACTCACGTAGCGAGGTGTGAAAGGGGTCCATGAATAAAAACTTGATAATTGTTAATAATTGGACAGTATAATGATGAAGAGCTTTTAACGATGTGAAGAGTGCAGGAAATAGGTGGTGCGATTATAGGGCGATTGAATAAAGATAACAAAAGGAAGGGACGGGGGCATCATAAGAGGGCTTGGGGTACGTTAGGGCAATGGACAAAGGGAATAAAGAAAAGAAATGCGAGATAGTCACAATTTTGTTTTCATATAGAAACAGCATAAGTTTGGAGGGCTAGGAGTTCGTGTTTGAGGAAGACGAGTGGTGTTTATTGCCTAGATTACTTTGATTGCACAAGTCAATTTAGGAACAATACATGGGAGTAAACTTCCCCGTATTGCAGTATATTTTTATTCTATCAATACAAATGGTTGGAAGGAATATCAGCGATTTCTCGGGATAAGCAGGTGGAAAGGAAGGAACAAAATGGAGGATATTTGTAAGCGGATCAGTCATATTAGGATTGGTGTCAATAAAGAAAAATGCCATGACGGGCAGCAGATTTGAAAGAGGATTATATAGTATGAGGTTCAAGGTTTACTATTTTAATCAAATAATGACCTTTTCAATCAAAATATGGGCCATATACAGTGGTGGATCCAGAGGGGCGCAACCGTTAAAAACAAAAACAAAACAAAAAGAAAAAGAAAAAAAAAATGAAATGAAACCCGGAAGTGGCACCAGAAATATTAGTCACGCCCCCCCCCCCCCTTTACAGAATTCTTGGATCCGCCCCTGATATAGATACACTTTGTAACAAAAAATGAGTAAATTCTGTTGATAATTGACAATAGATGATGTGACTCCGGAATGCGCCCCTCATTTAAGTTCGACGGGAGTCACACAACGAAACTCAAAGACCAGATAAAAGAGGTGTTTAAGTGTGCCGAGCCAATTCTTTCAAAGTTGGTTAACCTTGCAGCGGCTCTGATGGACCGGGATCTCAAAGTGTGTATGCAGCAGTCAACCTGGACGTCGAGAAAAAACAAACAAACAAACAAAAACAAAACTAACAAGAAATTAATGAACTTGCGAAAAAAGTCAACAACTGGAGAAAAAGCTCTCCGACAGCGAAAACTACCAGGAGGAACAAGAGCAGTACTCAAGGCGAAACTGCCTTAAAGGGAAGATAAACCCCAAGAACAATGTGGATTGAGTGAAAGCAGCAACCTTAGTAGAACACATCAGTGAAAGTTTGAAGAAAATCGGACAATCGATGCAAAAGTTATGAATTTTTAAAGTTTTGGTGTTGAAACCGCTGGATGAGGAGACTACTAGAGGTTATGACGTATGAGTGGACAACAATACCAAGAAAATATAAAGAAAATTCTACAAAAATCCATTTTTCATGAAAATTACAAATTCCATCAACTTGATATTGACATATGTTAGGGGTAGCAATTATTCCCCCTGCTTTCTGAAAGAGGTTGGTCCATTGCTCTTTCATAATTCTAGAAAAGTGAATTTTTGTTGAATTTCCTTTATATTTTCTTTGTATTGTTGTCCACTCATACGTCATATCCTCTAGTAGTCTCCTCATCCAGCGGTTTCAACACCAAAATTTTAAAAATTCATAACTTTTGCATTGATTGTCCGATTTTCCTCAAACTTTCACTGATGTGTTCTACTAATGTTGCTGCTTTCACTCAATCCGCATTGCTTTTTGGGTTTACCTTCCCTTTAAAATATATACGGCGTGCCGGAGAAGAAGGACGAAATCGGCGATGACGTTGTGCTCGATCTTCTCAACTCCAAACTCGACCTTGGTTTCAATGTGGGGGAAGGCGACCTGGACAGAACACATCGGATGGAACCAAAGAGACCTCAGACAGGAAGAGCTGATCAACCACGGCCACTGATCGTCAAGTTTGCACGGTACAATGTTCGTCAAAAAGTGTATGTCGCCAGAATGAAGCTGAAGAGAACACCGATATACATTCGCGAAGACCTGAGATCCTCTGGTCAAGAACTCATCCGTGAGGCTCTGAAATGTGACTCGATCACCAGGGTATGGAGCAATGATGACAGAATTCGTGCACTGACAATAGACAGCAAGATTGAGAACATCCGACATCGGGAAGATCTTGAAAAGCTGCGAGGCATCAGAACACTTGTACATATCTTCTTCTTCTTCTTTTTTTTTTTTTTTTGTATACTGTGATTAAATGGCTGTTAAATTCCCATGTTTATCATGTGACAAGTCAGTCAGGTCTAACCAGAAAGGTATACTTTGTGTCTCATGTTTACAATGGGCACACTTTCACTGTTCGGGGAGCTTCTCAAGAACTTTTCAATTCTGATGTAGGTTGGATGTGAAATGCACGTTTGATAAATGAACTGAAAATGAAAATATCCTTAACCTTCCTAAAATCAACTACCCTTAAAAATACACGTGTAGCACTTTATATTCGGAATCAAGATGATTCAATACATTTGTAACACCAGGTTCGCTCTCTTGGCACAATGTAAATAAATACAATGTACAATTCAACGGTTATGTTTATAAGTGTGGATGTTCCTCCTTTTAATCACAGATTACTATTGGCAGGAGCAACAATATCTTTGACACATAATTCACATGGGGTTCAATAAGAAAGGCATCGATAAATATCCTCCAACTGCTATCATCAGAGAACTATTAACAGCGTTGTTTCGTGGGGAAATAACTGCTACTTTGGATTAACAGCAGAGCGTCCTTCAACATTAAACAGAATCAGGGGGGGGGGGTGTCACATCCAAAGAAGATCCAAATTGCGCGTTATTGTCACTGATGTCTCGAGTATAGACTATCGATGAGATGAATCCATGAAGAAACCCTTGAAAGGAGGTACCTTGAAAGGAGGTGCATATACAACATATACAAATGCACTAAATAAAAGGTCTAATACATACAGCGTGTTTGTGAATAATCTGCTAAACTTCTTAACCAAGTAATTGTTACGTGCACTTATCAATCAAATACGTCTATACTGACTATACCGATAATTTTATTTTATCAGCTCGAAGCAATCAAATAAATATAAAGGTTTGAATATTAGAGCAGAAGCTCATCTGTATCGAACATAAAGATTGAACTACATGTATTATCAAAGTCGAACCTAATGAGCATGTGAAGTTGCATTAACACTTTCATAAAACTAAATCAAATACCATCACTCTGAAAATGATTATCGTTATGGGTATTATTGGATATATTCTCTTTTTCCACTTATATAACCGCATTGATCTGATTACCCATTCAATCATGAATACTTTATCCTATTAAATAGAAATATATGTCATTATGACTTCTACACTTGTCAGCCTTGTCAATCTCAAAATATATAATTGCATTTCTCCTTATAAACATTAATAATGCAGGGTAGTTCTTAGCTATAACTGTACAGAATGTTTACTTTGGATGTCACTCATCCTCAATTTTATTCTATCACATATACTGCAGAAACCTACCTACTATTTATCAAAACACTTACAACTATGCTATACTATACTACACAAGAATAATGTAGCGGAACAATCATAATAGAATGGTAGTGGATAGTTATTCTCAACAATGATTGATTTCAAGTAGATGGTATAACATACGAGTATATTATATACCTATCAAGCCTGCACTGTATTTCACTACCAATGCATACTACGAACACAGCTCTTATCAGTTTTGTCCTAAAATCGGGATGAAGCCAGAGCCAAGCACTAAAACAATCAAGTCCTTTCTCTCCGCAGAGGCAGGCTCTCTCTCTCTCTCTCTCTCTCTCTCACGCCCTAGCATGCAAGCACACCTAACATTAGCCTGTACTATTCAGACCCTAAAAGTTTTGATTATCTTCAGCCATTTCAAAGCACATGATTTAGCTTGAACTGATAAATCGTCTGCATGGCAAAGTTCAAATCTACATGATTTTCATATAGCATGGTGTAGAAAGTCTAACAAATATAACATAAATACATGAGTGCATACCACAGGTATTGTTCAAAACTACGCTATAAACTTCACTTCGTCTCACACACATATATGTAGGGGTTTCAAACTGACAGCCTCGCCTCTTTCATTGTGTGAGATGTTTCATCAATTGAACATCCTAACTTTCCTTTACAGAGAAATAAGTTTGTCAGTCTATTATATCTTCACTTGCATGTTAACTGAAGTTCATGTAATCGCCATAAAGGTTTATGACATGTAAAACTGGCATAATAGTGGTCTCACCTTGAAAGGAGCCAGCACCACGCCTTATTACATCCACTCTCTCCAACGTCCAAGGGGGCAAGAGGACGTGGCACTATGTGAACTCTATCTTTATCTCCCAAAATTTGGCAGTACCGATGTTGGTAGGGGAAAAGACGAATACGAGATGAGGAGAGACTTATGTACATTAGATATCTGCATCCCCGTGTAAAAGGAGAGAGGGCAGAAGAAAGATAAGGACGGAAGTAGGGACTGGAGGACAATGCACGAGAGGGCATGTGCATATGGGAGGAAGGGGTTGTGTATGTATACACTGAGGTTGAAGACTCCAAACTCTGTGGTCTTCATCACAGACCTTGTAACCCGGGGTTACACTCTCCCCCACCAAATCTCGCACCGTCCCGGTGGAAGAAGAGGAGCATAATATAAAAATCTACTTAGACATATTTCCAATACATGATTAGCAATTAGCTGAAATCAGTAGCCAAGCAGCCTTTGTCTTAATGCAGTAAACAACCCTTCACGTTTTGGGCGGGTCGTAACTGAACAGTTCAGTGATTGACCTCGTCCATAATAGTTTAGTCGTTCAGGTGCCACACTCTGTCTGGACGACCTTCTCAAATGTGTGTGCCCAGAAGACGACGGTAAGGGATTGCCAGTCTCACCACCAACTCCCTGAGCAACATCGTTGTGGTTTGCAGTTTCATCATTGGTGGCGACGTTTCGGCCTTCACCAGCTGGATCGGGAGTAGGAGAGTGCGGCTTTTCAGGAACGCCATTAAAAGCTGGGGAATCCGCTCTATCCGGGTCAACAGGAGTGCTAATAATGTCGGTAGTCTCAGGAATGTTGGTATCTCCAACGGCAAGTCTCTCGCATAGTGAATCAATTTCTTCAGGCTGCTCACGTGTTGGACTTTGGACATCGAGAGGGGAAGGACTCTGGACTTCTTCTGGAGGGTCGTTTGCCATGGGAGCATCCTGTTCTGAGATCTCTTCAGAAGTCATGGGAATTCCTGCCTCGGGGTGTTGTCTTTCTGCAGTGGGGACAAGGGCTCGATTTTCAGTGACGTCTCCCTCCTGAGGGGTGTCTCCAGTGGCCTGAGCCTGAACATGCTCGGGTTGGCCTGTTCTTTGCTGACCACGGAATGGCTGGTTGGGGATCGTCTGGTCCCAACGACGATGTGAGGGCAAAGGAGGTATGAGCCATCCATCGCTCTCAGATTCACTCGATGGCGGGGCTGTGGTTGGTTGCGGGCTTCTATTAACTCGCCGACCCCTCGCTCTGGGGCGTCTAGTGGTGGAAGTTCGGGGAGAGAGGACAGGTGGGTGCTCATCATTGGGCACATCTGTTGACCCAATAGGGAGAAGCAAGTTGCGGTGCAGTGTCAGAGTTCTACCACTGGCTTCTGGCTGAACATCATATACGGGCAGGGATGGATTTCTGCGTCCCACCACAACATACGAATCAGGTTTCCATCGATTCGCCAGCTTGTGTGGACCTTTCAATCCTACATTCCGCACGAGCACTTTATCACCATTCTGAAGTTCTCCACCACGAACTTTCAGATCATAGCGTCGCTTATTGGTGGCTGCTGCTTTCTCCGAAGCCTCCTTCGCTGCTCGGTATGCTCGGTGAAGACCAGCTTTCAACTTGGAGACATACTTCACGTGGTCGAGGGCAGTTGTTCCATCTGGACGTGTGTTGAACGTAACGTCGATGGGGAGTCTTGCTTCCCTGCCGAACATAAGCAGGTAAGGACTGTACCCTGTGCTCGCTGACTTTGTAGCATTGTAAGCGTGAACCAGGCTCGCTACGTGTTGGCTCCAGTTGACTTTCTGTTCTTCAGTCAGAGTACCCAACATGTTGAGAAGGGTCCGGTTGAACCGTTCAGGTTGTGGGTCTCCTTGGGGATGGTAGGGTGTAGTGTGGGATTTCTTGATGCCAAGAAGTTGAGTAAGCTCCTTTATAACCTTGCCCTCAAACTCTCGGCCCTGATCGGAGTGTAGCCGTTGAGGTAGGCCATAATGCACAAAGTACTTCTCCCATAGAGTTTTCGCGACAGTGTGAGCGGATTGATCTTTTGTGGGAAATGCCTGTGCGTATCTCGTAAAATGGTCAGTTACGACTAGAATGGACTTGAATCCCTTTCCATCCATCTCCAAACCCAGAAAATCCATACAGACCAGCTCCATCGGTTGAGTCGTCTGAATGCTGTGGAGTGGTGCACTTCTAATCGGAAGGGTCTTGCGGGCGAGGCATCTTCTACAGTTCCCTATCCATTTCTCAATGTCCAGGGCCATCTTGGGCCAGTAAAACCTAGCCCGAATGAGGGAGGAAGTCTTGTCGGTGCCCAAGTGTCCATGTTCATCATAAAGTCTGCGGAGTGCATCCTTCCTGTGAGATGCCGGAAGCACTAGCTGGTAAACTGGCTCGCCATCTTGGTTCTTTAGCATCCTGTGAAGTACGCCCTCGATGAGTTTCAGCTTGGGAAACTCTCGTGCCAGGATGCGTTCCTCTGGCGTCTTCAAGGTGCGTCCATTTGGCTTTTGACCAGCTTGAACCCAAGATGTAGCCTTCTTGATGGTTAAGTCAGCATTCTGGGCACTCTTCCAGTTGGTGGGGCTGGACATATTACTGATATGTGGGAACTCATAATCATCGGGAATGGCTTCGGCACGTATGGAAAGGCAGGTTATCAGTGGACTAGAAGTTAGATGTGCAGAAGGTGTGTCCTCCTTGCTAGACACAGACATCAAAACGGCATTTGCAGCCTCAAGACCGATCTGTTGGTCCGGTTCTGCCACCTCATTTCTCAGCCGGGCTTCCAGGTAGCTGAGGTCTGTGTAGTCATCTGCACCTCTAACCTTGGGCAGTCGGGAGAGTGCGTCGGCATTGGTGTTTACTCGGCCGGGACGGTAGTGGATGGTAATGTCATAATTTGCTAGTTCTGACACCCATCGGTGGCCTGTTGCATCTAGTTTAGCTTTGCTCAGAACATAGGTGAGAGGGTTGTTGTCAGTGAATATGGCGGTGTTCTTGGCAAGATACAAGTAGTCCTTGAAACGTTCAGCAACCGCCCACTTCAGCGCTAAGAACTCCAGCTTGTGGGCTGGGTAATTTCGCTCTGACTTGGAGAGGCCCCTACTGGCGTACGCTACAGGACGCAGGTGTCCGTCGTGGTCCTGGCACAGAACTGCACCTAACCCATCTCGGCTGGCATCGAGTTGGAGGACAAACGGCTTTTGTAGGTCCGCAAATGCCAATACAGGTGCAGTGGTTAGGGCATCCTTCAGGTGTTTGAAGGCCCTAGAACACTCTGGAGTCCACTTCTCACTGATGTTTGCTGAAGGTTTGGGTCTCCCAGCTTCCTTCGTGTGTCCCTTTTGTGATGTGCCTGCAGTCAGTTCATGAAGAGGTCGGGCAATCTTCGAATACCCCTTCACGAATCTCCGGTAGTATCCGGTGAATCCCAGGAAAGAGCGCAGTTCTTTCACAGTCTTAGGAGCAGGCCAGTCTCGAAGCACTTCTGTCTTGCTTGGGTCTGTCCTCACACCTTCGCCAGAGACTATGTGCCCAAGATACCTCACAGAGGTGCAGCACAGCTGACACTTCTCAGGAGAAATCTTGAGACCATACTCCTGTAGACGGTCGAGAACACGGAGAAGGCGTTCTTCCATTTCCTCCAGAGTTTTCCCAAAGACAATGATGTCATCCATATAAACCAAAACTTCGGACATATGGAGACCCGACATACATCGTTCCATCAACCGCTGAAAGGTAGCGGGGGCTCCTTTCACTCCTTGAGGCATTCTTTCGAACTGAAAGAATCCTACTGGACAAATGAACGCCGTCTTCTCTTTGTCGCAGTCGGCCATAGGGATCTGATAATACCCCGACTTCAGGTCTATCACAGAAAACCACTGGTTACCATTGAGGGCATCAATTGCTTCCTGGATCAAGGGGACAGCATATTGGTCAGGAACAGTTCGAGAATTCAATGTGCGATAATCCACACAAAGACGGAGGTTCCCGTTCTTTTTCCTGACGAGGACAATTGGCGAGGCATAGGGGCTCTTTGAGTCGGTTATAATCCCTGCTTGGGAGAGCTCCTGCAGGTGGGCCCGCAGATCCGCTAAGTCGGAGGGAGATACTCTCCTCGAACGTTCTCGAAATGGGGTTTCATCGGTTAGTCTAATCCGGTGCTCAATCCTACTCGTCACTCCATAATCTTGGTCAGTGAGGCAGAAAACACTGGACCTCTCTTGAAGTTTGTCAAGCAGACGATCCTTGTCCACCTGTGGAATGGGTCCCCACTGGATCGGTAACTCCTTGACATCCGTCCTTGTGTCAGCAGACATTCTTTGGTAGATTGCTGCGCAGACAGCGCTGACTTCACCCTCCTTCTCTATCTGACAGGCTTGGTGCAAGGATTCGAATATTCCAGAATTTGTGCCTACCACCACAGGATGGACAGCTGTGTTTGGATTGTCTGGGATGACAAGTGCCAATGTATGAACGCATTTGGACGTCCCTGAGAATGACGGGTCAAAACCTAGCTCAATGTGTGTGTATCCAATGTAGGGTATGTGACCTCCCCCACCATGCCATAGGATGAGGTCTTCCAATGGCAGAATCTCTTTGCGTAGCTTCTTGCTAAGTCCTTCAGAGAGTAGGGTGACTTGGGAACCACTGTCCAATAGACACTTTGAGGGCTGACCATCTATGAGGCAGGGGTAAGTGGCTCTCTCCCCCACCAAACCATCAGGAACGTCTCCTTGACTTTTGCTTTCTGTATCTGGATGAAGTTCGTTTACTGCTGCTGGGAGAAGGTCTGGGGAGCTTGAGTTGATCCGGGCCCCTGATTGCTCCGACTCCGGCGCCCTTGCTCGTTTCCCTGCAGCTGATTAATATGTTTCAACAACTTCTGGTTCACTGCTGCTAAGTCGGGAGGGTTGGGACAATTTCTGCGGAAGTGTCCATCTTGACCACACTTGTAGCAGAAGTCAGGGAGTTTGGTTGCAGCTTGGGGTGTTTGGTGGGCGTTATACATGGCGATGTTCGGCAGTTTCACCGCAGCCATCTGCTCTTCCAATCTTGCCAAGCGAGCTTCCATGACACCTGTAGATGGCTCGGCGAGGGCCTGCAGGCTCCTACCTCTGGTAGGTGTTCTCTGCCTCTTTTGGGAGGCCTCCTCCTCATATCTCCTCACTCGGCTAAGTAGATCTATGAAGGAGGGCGGGTTTGGCAGATAGTCCCTCAACCTAAGGCTTATGAGAAGCATCTCATCGTGAACGGCCCTGATGAATTTCTGGAGTCTCAGGTAGTCTGCTCTCTCCGGTTTTGCTCCTCCCTTTCGGATGGCACGACGGAGTACCACATTAACCCTCATTAAGAAATCTGAAGGTTTCTCTCGCTCCTGTTGGGTGGTATCATGGAATTTCAGCAAAATTTCCTCTCCACTCTCAGTAGTTCCAAAGGCAGCGTCTAGAGCAGAAACATAGTCTCCAGCAGAAGCGTGAAAGTTGTAGAGCTTCAGGTCCCTTACTATGGTCGAAGCAGGTGGTCTGAGAGCTTCACTTATCCTTCTTCTCTTCTCCACCTCTCCAATGCCGGCGGCTGTCCACTCTTCTAGCTGACCCTCTGCCTGATCCACCCAGACATCAAAGGGATCTTCGTCCTTCGCGGACGGAGATCCAGAGAAGGGTCGCAGTTTCCTATAAGTAGCAGGGATACTCATGGGTAAGCTTTGTCCTGCCTGTTGATGTTTGTACGGAGAGGCATGTTGATGCTCCTGACTCGATTGTGGTAAGGTGGATCTATAATTTGAAGAGGAGGGAGGCTGCAATGGGGCAGGATCTGCCATCCTCAAGTTCCTCTTGGCTTCAGCAAGTGTCACTCGTCTTGATGAAGGTCCGGCCACATCGGTGAGTAGCGCCAAGAAAAACGATCTAAGTGTCCCTTGTATGTTCAAGTGAATATTTTGGTCCCGCATCATCACTTGGGAGGACTTGATTTCCAGTTCCACGAGGAGTGCTACAGAGGGAGACTGGATGTGAGACTGACGCTCCAGAACCATGCCACTCCGAACACAATCTACCACCTCAGACAAGGCAACAATTAGCTCATCCGTGGTCACACCATCCACCTCTTCCCCAATAAGTAATAACGCCATATCAAGGGCTATATCTTCCTTCTTACACAAAGCCTTAGCAGGGGCAAGAAGGTTTGGTTTAAAGGCAGCCATAGTCTATCACGATGAAATTCAATGTAATAGAAATCAGTACAAAATTCTGAGAACACCTTATACTCCGTATAACTACAGAATATCACCTGTTGATCTTCAGATGAGATCACTTTGATTTGCTCACATATGCAAAATATACGTAAATACCTCCTTAATGTGATGTACTTTCTTTGCAATACAACACTATATCATTAACATGCGCTGGTGCTGGCTCCTTTACGAATAATCAAATGACAAACATTCAAACAATGTGTAAATCGTATATAGATTGTGACAATTCACATAACACAAATCTAATCGAGAGCAGGTCCTGGCAGGGTCGCCATTTGTAACACCAGGTTCGCTCTCTTGGCACAATGTAAATAAATACAATGTACAATTCAACGGTTATGTTTATAAGTGTGGATGTTCCTCCTTTTAATCACAGATTACTATTGGCAGGAGCAACAATATCTTTGACACATAATTCACATGGGGTTCAATAAGAAAGGCATCGATAAATATCCTCCAACTGCTATCATCAGAGAACTATTAACAGCGTTGTTTCGTGGGGAAATAACTGCTACTTTGGATTAACAGCAGAGCGTCCTTCAACATTAAACAGAATCAGGGGGGGGGGGGGGGTGTCACATCCAAAGAAGATCCAAATTGCGCGTTATTGTCACTGATGTCTCGAGTATAGACTATCGATGAGATGAATCCATGAAGAAACCCTTGAAAGGAGGTACCTTGAAAGGAGGTGCATATACAACATATACAAATGCACTAAATAAAAGGTCTAATACATACAGCGTGTTTGTGAATAATCTGCTAAACTTCTTAACCAAGTAATTGTTACGTGCACTTATCAATCAAATACGTCTATACTGACTATACCGATAATTTTATTTTATCAGCTCGAAGCAATCAAATAAATATAAAGGTTTGAATATTAGAGCAGAAGCTCATCTGTATCGAACATAAAGATTGAACTACATGTATTATCAAAGTCGAACCTAATGAGCATGTGAAGTTGCATTAACACTTTCATAAAACTAAATCAAATACCATCACTCTGAAAATGATTATCGTTATGGGTATTATTGGATATATTCTCTTTTTCCACTTATATAACCGCATTGATCTGATTACCCATTCAATCATGAATACTTTATCCTATTAAATAGAAATATATGTCATTATGACTTCTACACTTGTCAGCCTTGTCAATCTCAAAATATATAATTGCATTTCTCCTTATAAACATTAATAATGCAGGGTAGTTCTTAGCTATAACTGTACAGAATGTTTACTTTGGATGTCACTCATCCTCAATTTTATTCTATCACATATACTGCAGAAACCTACCTACTATTTATCAAAACACTTACAACTATGCTATACTATACTACACAAGAATAATGTAGCGGAACAATCATAATAGAATGGTAGTGGATAGTTATTCTCAACAATGATTGATTTCAAGTAGATGGTATAACATACGAGTATATTATATACCTATCAAGCCTGCACTGTATTTCACTACCAATGCATACTACGAACACAGCTCTTATCAGTTTTGTCCTAAAATCGGGATGAAGCCAGAGCCAAGCACTAAAACAATCAAGTCCTTTCTCTCCGCAGAGGCAGGCTCTCTCTCTCTCTCTCTCTCTCTCTCACGCCCTAGCATGCAAGCACACCTAACATTAGCCTGTACTATTCAGACCCTAAAAGTTTTGATTATCTTCAGCCATTTCAAAGCACATGATTTAGCTTGAACTGATAAATCGTCTGCATGGCAAAGTTCAAATCTACATGATTTTCATATAGCATGGTGTAGAAAGTCTAACAAATATAACATAAATACATGAGTGCATACCACAGGTATTGTTCAAAACTACGCTATAAACTTCACTTCGTCTCACACACATATATGTAGGGGTTTCAAACTGACAGCCTCGCCTCTTTCATTGTGTGAGATGTTTCATCAATTGAACATCCTAACTTTCCTTTACAGAGAAATAAGTTTGTCAGTCTATTATATCTTCACTTGCATGTTAACTGAAGTTCATGTAATCGCCATAAAGGTTTATGACATGTAAAACTGGCATAATAGTGGTCTCACCTTGAAAGGAGCCAGCACCACGCCTTATTACATCCACTCTCTCCAACGTCCAAGGGGGCAAGAGGACGTGGCACTATGTGAACTCTATCTTTATCTCCCAAAATTTGGCAGTACCGATGTTGGTAGGGGAAAAGACGAATACGAGATGAGGAGAGACTTATGTACATTAGATATCTGCATCCCCGTGTAAAAGGAGAGAGGGCAGAAGAAAGATAAGGACGGAAGTAGGGACTGGAGGACAATGCACGAGAGGGCATGTGCATATGGGAGGAAGGGGTTGTGTATGTATACACTGAGGTTGAAGACTCCAAACTCTGTGGTCTTCATCACAGACCTTGTAACCCGGGGTTACACATTACCAACAGAAAAAAAAATCCTCAACTTCAATTACCACATTCTCAAAGGCAATTTCGCACATTTCCGTTGCTAATTATTCCACCTGATTATATTCAATTTCTCTTAGTACACAATGCCTATGTAATTACCGTCTCCCACTGAACTTGTGGCATGTTTGATATTTTTTTTAAAATCTGTACTTACATATTGTATGCTTTGCATACTATTTTTTTTTTTTTGCGTTCGTTTCTAATGATTATTTCGTGTTTTTTAGTTGCACTCTCTTAATTGTATAATTTTTTATGTTTTACTTTGTTATCATTTCACGGGCTTGTTGAAAAATAGCTTATAGCTGATAGCAAGCTTTTTTTTTTTTTTTTTTTAAACCGTGGTTAAATAAATGAACTCAATTCAACTCAGGCTGTCTCCATAATTTGTAGGTGAATTTCTATTTTCCATAATTATTCTGACACTTTACCCAATGCTACGCCCCCCCCCCCCGAAAATTGGCGATATCAGGTTGGCTCAATCATGTGATCTGCGACTTTATAACCAGAAGACCGACGCTCGATCCAGTCGACAATCGATCTGTTTCATGTATACTGTATACAATACACTCGTTCCATCATGGTACTATACTAACTTTGCATACAATGGGTGTTCTAACATTGGCGATTTTTAGTCCTCATTGCGGTCATATTGATAATTTTGCTGATCGTATCATCAGTCTCCGTTTGAATTTATATTTATCATGTTACAAAGCTGTAATCGACGCAAGGTTATGTTGAACTACAATTTTCGGCAGACAGTAAGAAATTAATTATGGGAGTAGTTATGGCATGGGCTAAAGTGGTGCAAGTATGTACTGTATATCAACATCCAAGGGGGACATATCCAGACACGCACTAGAATCAGGATATTTTGCCAAGGTATGGGGGATCAAGGGTGGCGCAAGACTCCCTTTTACCTCTTAGGCAGGGAATACATAAGGTGTCATCACTTTGCCCCACCCCCCCCCCACTTTTTTTTTGAACCCCGGAAGTTCTTTTTTTTTTTTTTTTTTTTTTTTTTTTTTGCTTTTCAGCTGAAGTAACCCTTAAGTGGGAGAAAGAGGATCTGAAGACCTTTTTTTTTTTCCTAGTCAGCTGAAGAAACTCGGAAGTGGAAGGGGAGAGATATAAAGTTGAAGACCTTGTTTTTTTTTTTTTGTTTTTTTTTGTTTTTTTTTTTGTTTTTTTTTTTTTGCTTGTTAGCTCATGAAAACCACCGGAAGTGGCCCCCCACTTTTGAAAACGCTCTGCCGGCCCGCCCCTGATATATATGTATGTGTATATATATATATATATATATATATATATATATATATATATATATATATATATATATATCAAACGCTCTGCCCAAGCCCACCCGATTATGCGGAGAGTACTGTATACATATATATACATACATACATATATACATACATATTGTTTGTTTGTTTGTCAGTCTTGTGAATTACTTGACCAACCGTATTTGCAAAATAAAAACTCGCATAAACATTTCCTCCCATATCCAAGGTGTGTTTTAATTCATATCTAATGAGGGGAAAACCATTAACTTTTCTTTTTACAATTCATAAAATCTCTCTTTTTCTCATTCCATCAATCTGGCTCTTAGTGGTAAATTCAATTACTCACAAAATCGACAAGCAAGTCCCAGTATGCAAAATAATTAGTATGTAAAATATATGGCAATATACAGTACTTTTTTTCAGTAACATCTTCATTGTTAACAGATTTGATTTTTCATCAGACTACTGGGTTTTGTCATAACTCAGTATGATAAAAGCTCTCACAACATCCTCTATTGCACCTACAACCAAGGAGGTTTTATACATGGAGTAACAGTTTTATTCCCTTTGATATCATGTTTGATGCCGCCACTAAGAAATATTTTAAGTATGTGCTAAACTGGAGCTGCCTCACAGATAGGAAGACAATTGACTAGTGTCTCACTGCATAATCACCAGCCACTTTCAAAGGAAAATATGTCTTTGTGATGGTAATTACTTTTCGCTACCCCTTCTTAATAAAAGGTAGGTGGTACAGACACGAGGATGCGCAAACAGAAATCGAACAAAAAATGCTGAAATAAAGCTGAAAATTACTCGACTGGGCACATGTGGGCACTAATCTGATATATCTATCAATAAAGAATTATACTTGAAGATTATTCCATATTAATTTTAATTGGGGAAATTTAGCCGAAAAGTGATAAAACCAGGTTTCCAGGATGGTACAGTTTTAAACATTTTCACATGATACAGCTCTGATTTACACTTTTGTGCAAATTTCTGGATGGAATTGACTTTTGTTTTATATGCTTTATCATTAAGTGAAATTTAATTTCATTTAATGAATAAATAGGCAAAATATGGCCAACATTATGATAACGTTCAAAATAAATCTTCAGATTGCTCAGCAAGTAGGCGGCATCGAACATCGATTATCAAAGGCACAAGTGCACCTGTGGAATTCTTTTGTACATCAATAGAAATCTGACAACTGTTTGAATAATTACAGCCAGTTGGAACTCCATGTATAAAACCTCCTTGCTACAACTAATATGAACAGAAGTATCGATGTGTACATATATTTCTCTTTATCATTTGCAACACAAGTATAAATCTGTATCTGAAAACAAAAATGTACAAATTTGTGTGTGCTACCATTAAAGGTAGCACAAACATAAGATCAAACAAATATTTTTGGAAGATGACAAGGTGTGTGTCATTTCACACTTTAACTGGCAAAATCACATCAAATGTACATTAGCCAAATTTTCCACTTTTACAATACTAAAACAAACCCATCTCTCTTTTGCAAGGTTACAAAATCATTCTCGTTATCATAAATACATTTACCTACTTAATCAAAAGGTACATATACAAAGAATATAAACACTAGTATGTAATAAATCTCAGAATGAAATATTTCAGGGTAAAAAAAAAAAAATAATAATAGAAACTGGTTACTAGCAAAAGGCAGTGCTCAATTTACTGGTGTGAGTTAAGAAAATGAAACAGTAAATTATTTTTTTTCATTTGGCCTTTTTTGAACACAAATCAGGTTTGATAAAAAAGAGAAATAACCTCACAATAGAAAGCATTTTACTATCTACTCTACTTTCAATTGTTCAAGTAGAGTCACACTCCAGCACAGGTCATGGTGGGAATGAACTACTGATGCCAAAGTTGTGACTGCGTGAGTTTTACTAAATATACTTCATGAACTCTAAAACATAGCCATCTCACTAGTACAATGTATTACTGTTACATTATTTGCATAGCAAGTTTTCTTCTTGATTTATTGTCAAATCACACAATCAAGGATACATTAACGTGTAATGTAAGCCAACGGGAGACTGGTGAATTCAGAATGAAAATGTCATCTAACCTAATTTGCATGTATGGTCTTTACTAATAATACTGCTCTGTGAAAACATTGTAACAAAAGAACAACTTTCAAATTATTCTTTTTTTTTCAGATCAATGATTTAAAATTAAATGCCTTACCCAAAAATTCATCAAGGCTACAATTGTAGCTTATAACAATACTGCAATAACTTTAAGAAAATTTGAAAAGAATACTACAGTGCAATCCCATTAGACAAAACACTGTTATAACAAAAATCTTGTTGCAGGGAAGTGAAATTTCAGGTCCCAACATTATATTCTATAAATTTCATACACACTTTTGTCCAGTTATTTTAAAATTCCTACATAATGAGAGAAAACTACCAGTCCTGAGAACTTTATTATAACCAGATTTGCCTGTATCAAAAAAGTGATGCTCGGCAACTTCATCAGGCTTTCATAACTCTTTATGCGCCACAGTGTAAACGCCCTGTGTGCCACATTACTATGAGACTGCAATGTAGGTATGCTTTGGGGAAAACATTCTATTTTTCAAATCCATGTAATTTTGTATTTTCTACTTGTTATGCTGGCCATGCAATGAGCAAACCGTACAGAAAATCTTAAGCTTTGCTATCATGTAAATTTTATGACAAATCTGTGATTCTTTTCCTTTCACATGACCAGTAGCTATATCATAGTAAAGGCATGACTTTTGCACACAATACAAGGACAGGAACTTAGAATTTTCATGAGAATCCAACAGGGAACACCGCTTGATATTCAATCACCACACAATGTAAGCTACATGCAACAGAAATAGAATCGCGAGTGAAGCTTTCACTCGCATTTGGTGATTTGGTGATTTATCGATCAGTTTGGGAGGGATTGTGCATTGCAGCAAACTTTGCACACTGTCAACTGAGTAAGGCATGCAAATGTGGCACATAAAGAGTTAATGACAGTTCACTTTGTGTGTATGTGTGTGTGTGTGTGTGTGTGTGTACACACACATTACATGTATCATAATATCATATATCAATATATCATATATCGCATACATATATATGTCATAATCCTTATTATGTATACATGTATATATGCTTGATTTTTATAAAAATAATCATCTTCAGGACAACACTGTTATAGCAAGATCGCAGCGATTGCTGATTTTACCTCATTATAAATGGTACCTTGTTACAAACATACACACACAAAAAAAAAGAAGAGACGATTAGCTCAATACAGTAAAGGAATATCAGGACAATCAAATTCACTTCATTAACCCTAACCAGGCCGGGCTTTTTGGGCTGTTCTGTGGCCGGGGAGGGTTGAATCAAACCCCCCCCCCCCCCCCGAAATGTCGGCCATCGGTCGCGCAATCGCCATGAAAATTGGCACATGCATTACCTGTGGTGTATTGTACCAAACGATACAAAAAGAAATGGAAATTGTCGTTATTTCCATCAATTATGCTAATTATATGCATAAAATCATACATAATCAAATCAGAAAAAGCTCCTAGAATCCTAATTTTTGGTGATAACATTCTTTGTAGCATTCCTAACTTGAAGAAAAAAAAAATCCGGTAGCAAATTTAATTTCTTATGCATTCTATTGTTTTATGAAATTCTTATGTATTTCCTTGTTTTTCGATCTTTTGTTTTATCATTCTTTTTTTTTGCAAAAGCTATGACAGAACCTATTTCAAGCATAATTATAATAATGTTGATTGATTTCAGCATGTAAAAGTGAAAATAATCATATCTTTATGAATAAGGAGAGAAAACTCTATTTGCATAGACTGTACACAAAATCACATTTTTGGGCCATTTTCGGTCTGACAGGCATGTATAAAAGGTCGTGCAGCGTCGTAACGGTATGCCCGATTTTCACAAAAATGGTGTCAAAAGATGTGCAAGACTTAAAAGTAAAAAGTCAGCGAACAGCGCAGTGTAAAAATTTCGTGCAGTGGAATAGTCGTGGAAAATGTTGAGGGAGGGGTTGATTCAACCCCCTCCCCCCGGCCTTTTTAGGGTTAAAAGCAGTATCTTGTTGTGAGCGAGCTTGTTACAACAAGGTTTCCCTGTATCTCTCTCTTTGAGGATGAGGAATGAGTGCATACAATCAAATCACCAGCTGTGTCTCATGATAAAATCTTTGGAAGCACAAAGTGGCCACTGGTGTGCTCAAGCGCGGAGCTGGAAGGGGCCGTGCGTGTTCTGCTCCAGCCAGAACTCATCCTGGACTTGGTCGTTGACGGCCAGCCGCTGTTGCCAGTGCAGGTGGGTCTCGTTGGCTATGTGCAGGCGGCCGATGCCGTACAACCCCGGCAACCAGGAGCGGTGGGCCGACCACTCTCCTGCAAAGTGCGGAATACAAATGCAGATGGTACAGGGTCTTCAATCAAAATTTATGTATAGATTGTACTTTTTCTCTGTAGTGAATCTGTGTTTTATTGGCACTCGTGTCTAATAATGGAAGCTATTTTTTTTTTTAAATCTTAATTTGGGAATGTCAGTTAGCTTGCAAAATTTGCACAGTATGAAACCTGTAATGGTGCATGCACTACAGTACTTGCTCATCAATCAGAAACCACTTTAGCAGGAGCACTGCTTTGAATTAGAATTAGAATCAGGATAGAATTGAACAGCATTCAGTGAAATCACATTTTCATGTGTTATTTCCACCCATAATTTGAATGACAACCTGCTTAATCAGACCATATTTTGGCTGAAACACTTTTGGTGCTCCTCACTGGTGTCTCAATATAGCAACTATGTCCAGAAAAATAATCACATATATTTCATTTCTTAACAAAAACATTCACTTTCCAGCAACTCCCAGATAGAACCTGCAGATAATCATGGGTAAACATTCCCTGTTGGCAGTTGGACATAATTTGTGAGACTGCAAAATAGGGTTGCTCTGAACAGATTGTCATATCAAGCGCCATCACTTTCTTCTCAAACATATGCAGTTCAGTGTGAGTCCAGAGAGCCATCTTCCCAAAGTGCATTCTAAATCCTCCCTCTATGCGCTTCTGTACGGATAGTGAGTGTGTGTGCTGACCCGTCAAGTATACATTCATATAAAGGGTGTAACAACACACTTTCAAGCTGGCAGCGCTGCCTATCTCTCAGCACTGACAGGATAATAGGCATCATGACTTGCTTATGGACATCATGAGCTCTCCACGTGATTATTTTGTATGAGGGAAATCAAGATTTGTTCCTGTGATGAATTTGCCCCAATTACCGTTAATTGCCACTTTTTTTATTGCTAGTTTGGCACTGGTTGTCATCTTGCATGTGCACTTGTTGCTGCGGACATCAACTGGTATGATCACTGTGCATGGTTTCGTGTAATGCCCACGATTTGGGTTTTAAGGGGATGATTTGCACGGATCAAGTATAAGCCACTACATAAGCTGGAGCCCTGCTTAAACAGGAGAAAAAAAAAACATTTCCCTGATCCCTTCTGATTAAACAAGGGCCATTGTGCTTTATGGGAAAGACATACACTAACCTCTTGGTCCAAACATTGGGTTAACGCAGACACTGTGGAACTCGTCGCAGCCTGCTGCACCACTGATAACGTGCACCGGGGCTGTGGGATTGATGTAATGCTTCGCTGTCACGCTGCCACGGTACATTGGCCAAAACCGCTCGTACGAGTGCTCATGGGCTTGAATGATGAGATCCACTCCTTGTTCGTAGAAAATGTCTTCAAGTCTGGTGATTTGCAAAGTTATTATATAGATATAATTAACATGCACTTGGTCTGAATATTTAGGGAAATATTAAATGAATAACACAAATAATTACTGTTCATGAATAGTAAATATTTCCTTGATCTTCAACTGAAATATTATAAGGCCAACATTCTCTTCGTCAAAAATCTCTGAATGCCCTAGAAATACGTTTTTGTGAAATTCCTTTTGAGCAGTTCCAGAAGAGTTACTAACAAAAAAGAAAGTACAGTGAGGAGGTGCAAAATAAAGTCATTGTGATGGGGGTTGCAGCAGAAGGAAAGACCACAAAAAGCAAGGCAATTTGGTTCAGTCACGTGACAGGGTCACGTGACATGAGAGCAAGGTGATGCGATGAGCAGCGGAAAATGGGAGAGAGAGGAAAGAGGAAGGGAGGGACACCAAGCAAATGGTCATGGAATGTATCAAAGAGTTTGAAGAAACAGATGGATCTGTATTATGTAACGGACTAAACGAGATGAAGAGTGGTGATGAGCAGACGACCCTCCCCACACCCCGACTGACCCAACAGAGGAGACCCATGAGATGGTGGTGATGATGATGATGATGATGATTTGACAAGTAGGCTATAGGACACAAAGATTTGTCCACTATTCTATCACACAAAACCAAAACCACATCTATAATCAATGTAATCAAATATATTCAATCTTATACAATCTCACTTCTGGACAATATGAGATGGAGTTCAAAATGGCAGGGTAGAGAAGGGCAATCAATCAGCCACCTTACCCAGCTCTGACCCTGGAGTCCTCTCTCGTGCAGTCATCACGGTCAGCATTGGAGCAGTACATGGGCCGGTGACCAAATGCGATGATCCAGGGACGCTGGGCTCTCTCGCCATTTGCCTTCTGCAAGTCAGCCTCGAGCCACTCCATTTGCTCAATGGCTCTATACGGATTATCTATGAAGTATACCTCCGTAGAATACCTGAATGAGAGGGACAATGATGTATAAATTGCTATTTGATTATCAAATCAAAGGACATTACAAATACACCAGCTCTTACTGGTCCTCAACGTATGAGAGACTGTCAAAGCAGTATATGTCTGTGGAACTGCTGTACTAAAAAACAGTAACAAAAACAAAAAGGAAATAGACCAAGTTAAAGTTCATAGCATTAGATCCCTTCATTACCACTGGTTAAATTTTTGCACACACGTCATTGGCACCTAGACATGGTTCTGCTCTCAGGGTAAAAAACCCTGGAGCATGGGGAGAGAAGGTTGGTCCAGCTGAATTGATCTTCATTCTATGCCCACTGAGCTACATTATTGAAAGGGATGGTATAGTTTTGGTTGAGATGGAGCTTCAAGTTTTCAACTTTTTGTGAGATAATGACAAGCCTCTTATGAAATACTAAAGAGCATAAGAATGATTCCAAGAGGAATTCAAAGTTTAATTGATAAAAATTGGTTTTGAAATGGCTGAAACATGCAAAAACAAAGAGGTCCTATTGAAAGGTGGGACCCACCTCTTATTAGGACCACTTTGCTTCACTTTGTTTGTTGGATATCTCAAATTCAAAATGGATTTACATCAAATAAACTTTGACTTCCTGTTAGAATGGTATACACTTTAATATTTCATACGTGGTTTCTAATTATCTCAAAAAAGTTAAAGTCTGAATCCCCCATCTCGACCAAAACTATACCATCCCTTAAAAACCCCATGACTACTGACTAGCACAGGTCTGCTAAGAGTAGAACAGAACTGCCCATCAGTGAATATGTGCAACAAAGTAGACATTCTTCATTTATATTAACATTTCACTCCAGTTGAGATTGTTCTGTGATGTGTATACTAAGAAAGAGATCAGTGACTAAGCAGTACAGTTTGTTACAGGGATCCCCAAATATATCCAAGTCGTGCCAGCCTTCCCATTGCATGGTATCCCCATGTTACTAAGTCTTCAACAGATGCCTTTTTAATGGTATAATGCACAGGTAACCACAGGAGAAAATTTCATACATAACTGACTTCAACTTGGGCCACACATTAACAGGCCACGCTTTTCCCAACTATTTATACACCTGCCATTCATATGTTAATCACTTCCTCACAACAATCTGTTAAAAAAAACAAGAGACCCGCGGGTCTAGCGCTCACCTGAGTATCTCAAGTTCACCTTTCACACAGTCACTAATCTAAATCATTCACAGCTCTACTAAAATTTGACCAGGCATTCTCAAGTAAAAAATGAAAATGTAAAATAAGGCCCCATACTTTTTAAGATTCCTTAATTTGGGGGGGGGGGGGGGATTGGGGCCCCCTGGGGCCCTCTGGGTGGAGCATGGTGCCCATTTTGATAAATTGAGATCCTGACCCCCTAGGGATGCTACCTGCCAAGTTTGATGAAAATCCATCATGAGGTTTTCAGGAAGAAGATGAAAATGTACAATTCAGGCCCCCATTTGGACCTTCCCAACCCCCCCCCCCCCCTGCCCCCAAGAGGGGCACCCCTGGATCTGCCATGAACATACTTGAGACTACAGTCATTAATGTACTCACTCATAGTATTATCTTAGCTCTATATCTTCTGATTCTAGAGAAGATTTTTAAAGATTCCTTCATTTTGGGGGGTTTGGCCCCCCTGGGGGCCCCCTGGGTGGGGCATGGTGCCCATTTTAACAAATTTAGATCCTAACCCCCTAGGGATGCTACCTGCTAAGTTTGATGAAAATCGGTCTTGGGGTTTTCAAGAAGAAGATGAAACAAGAAAAAATAGAAATTACGCAGTGCGTAATATATGTCCCCGCCGGAAGTAGCATTTTGTAGCAAAATGTACAATATAGGTCAAAAATCAAGGTCAAAGGTCAAAGAAGTCAAAGGTCAAAATTCTGTGTAGAAGTTTTGAAGCGCTCACCTAGTGCCATCACATAAAGCAAACGGAATCAAAATCGGGTAAGAAATGGCGAAGGAGTAGCATTTAGTAGCAAAATGTACAAACTAGAAATGTCGCTTTGGCGACTGGTATGCCTCCGCCATAATGCATGATTTTCCCAATAGGTCTAGATAGTACATGTGGACAATGTGTGATTACATTTTCACAAAATTGGCAAAATATTGAAATGACAAGTTTGTCACAAATGTGTTGAATGTTCACCTTCCTTGACCTAGGTTTAATTGGATGAATAGGAGAGCATGTATCTAGGGATTTAAGGACTTTAACTCGACTTTGACCCATTCATACATTTAGGTATTGAGTAATTTTCAAGGTACAGGTGTGGAGAAAAAGTGCAATTTCTGAATTGAATAGTAAATTGTTACCATTTTCACTACCTGGCCCTTGACCCTAAAATTCATAAGATAATCACTTTCAGGTAGAACATGCATAATATGTACTAAGTTTCAAGATAACTTGAACCACTTCCGAGATATGGAGGAAAAAGTTAGTTCAGCACTTTCACTTGATCTTTGACCTTTTGACTTTAGAGGCAAAAAAAGAAGGAAAAAAAAACTTTCCAGAGAATTTCAATTAGGTTACACATGTATGCACACACCAAGTGTAAAAAAAAATAACCCTGCTGGCATTGCATGATAAGAGGGAAATAGTAAAATTTTGAAGTGTTGCACTTGACCTTTGACCCCTGACCTTTGACCCCATGAACCCTACATTCTCTAGATAATCACTTCCAGTCAGTATATGTATATACTATGTTCCATGAAGATACATTGAACAATTTTCCAAGGTATGGAGAAAAAAAAAAGTTTTAATATTCTTAATTGACCTTTTGACCTTTGACCTTTGACCTCATGACCTAAACTTTCACCAGAGAATCTTAATTGGGTAATACATGTATACACTAAGTTTCAAGAAAATATCTTCAGGCATTCAATAGATATGGTGGAAATAGTGAAATTGTATGTATTTGACCCTGACCTTTTGACCTTTGACCTTTGACCTCATGACCCAAACTTTCACCAGAGAATCTTAATTGGGTAATACATGTATACACTAAGATTCAAGAAAATATCTTCAGGCATTCAATAGATATGGTGGAAATAGTGAAATTTTATGTATTTGACCTTGACCTTTTGACCTTTGACCTTGAGCATGTGCACCCAAAAGTTGATAGGCACAACTTCACCCCCTAATACACATACATGCCAAGTTTCATTAGGATACCTCAACAGGTTTTGATAGTTACCTTGTCCACAAAATTCATTACGGACGGACGGAAGGACAGACGGACGGACGGACGGACGGAGGGACGGACGGACGGACGGACGGACGGAAGGACGGACGGACGGACAACCCGAAAACATAATGCCTCCGGCACCACTTCGTGGCGGAGGCATAAAAATGTAGGTCAAAAATTAAGGTCAAAGGTCAAAGAAGTCAAAGGTCAAAATTCTGTGTAGAAGTTTTGAAGCCCTCACCTAGTGCCATCACATAAAGCAAACAGAATCGAAATCGGGTAAGAAATGGCGAAGGAGTAGCATTTCGTAGCAAAATGTACAAAACAGGTCAAAAATCAAGGTCAAAGGTCAAAGAAGTCAAAGGTCAAAATTCTGTGTAAAAGTTTTGAAGCCCTCACCTAGTGCCATCACATAAAGCAAACAGAATCGAAATCGGGTAAGAAATGGCGAAGGAGTAGCATTTCGTAGCAAAATGTACAAAACAGGTCAAAAATCAAGGTCAAAGGTCAAAGAAGTCAAAGGTCAAAATTCTGTGTAGAAGTTTTGAAGCCCTCACCTAGTGCCATCACATAAAGCAAACAGAATCGAAATCGGGTAAGAAATGGCGAAGGAGTAGCATTTTGTAGCAAAATGTACAATACAGGTCAAAAATCAAGGTCAAAGGTCAAAGAAGTCAAAGGTCAAAATTCTGTGTAGAAGTTTTGAAGCCCTCACCTAGTGCCATCACATAAAGCAAACGGAATCGAAATCGGGTTAGAAATGGCGAAGGAGTAGCATTTTGTAGCAAAATGTACAATATAGGTCAAAGGTCAAGGTCAAAGGTCACGACTGAAATTCTGTGTAGAAGTTTCAAAGCTCCCATGTAGTGCTATCATATAAAGCAAACAGAATCAAAATTGGCTCATAAATGACAGAGAAGTAGCAAATTGAAGATTTTGATCACACACGGACGCACACACGGACGGACACACGGACGGACAGACGGACGGACGGACACACGGACACACACACGTACGGAGCCCGTTTCATAGTCCCCTGCTCGAACTCGTTCGGCGGGGACAAATATAAAAAGTTTATGCACGACGGACGACGGACGACGGACGACGCACGACGGAGGCCGGACGAAGGGCGATCGCAATAGCTCACTTGAGCCTTTGGCTCAGGTGAGCTAAAGAAAAAAACCCTCAGAATTTGCACTTCTGACTAACATGTATTGGATGATGCAATCTCAAATACATGGGTGAATATGATGTAAACTACATTGTCCCTCTTGCATGAAAATAAACTCATACCCTGCTTTACTTGGGTAAAATCATTTCGTTGATCTATACATGCACTTACGCCACAAAGTGAACTTTCCCCATGTCGAAGCTGTACCACATTCTGGATCTCGTGGGCCAGGAGTGACCGGGCATGGAAAACCGGTAGCGGTAGTGGGCAAAGTCATGTGGTATCTCTGTAGTGCAGTGGAAACCAGTGAAGGTTCTCAATCAGATGCAGCATGAAATAATAACAGATGTGTCTGCTGAGTCTAGGGCAATTACCCCCCTGGGCAATTACCCCAGACCCTCATCCTTACCCTAACCCAAACTCTAACCTGAAACCTAATCCTATCTTTACTCTAACCTTACCACTAACCAGTATTTAGCCGGGAGGTAATTTCCCCCCCCCCCCCCCCCCCCCCGGGGTAACTGCCCTGATATGATTCTGGTACTTATCAAACACAAGATGCCCGCCACTATTAATTATAATGTACATACAAGGAGCGAACATCACCATTAATTCATGTTTCGCACACATATCAGAATCTGCTTTACTTTCACACTACAGGGAAACCCCTATACAACAAGGTTGCCTGGCCTCCTGAATTTAATTCATTATTTACCAGTACCTCATTGTAACCTTCTGTAAAAGAGACAGCTAAATACAGTAATGGAAACTTAGGACCCCGAAAGTCATCTCATTAACCCGTTGAGGACAGACGGATTTTGCTACAACACGCATTTCCCATAGATCTCTGCCCGAGTATCCTCGGGACTCGTCCTCAATGGGTTAAAAGCTGTACCTCATTTTATGCACGCTCATTATAAAGAGGTTTCCCGAGCAAGTTACAGCCACTACGATTCTGTGGTAATGAAGAAATATAACATGCTGGATTGCTTAGAGAAAAGGGCAACTCACTGGTGCTAGATTCATAGTGCAACAAGTCATTCTTTATGATAACTTCACTAGAATCATGAACGTGTGTAAATAATTATAATACCTCTGAGCCCAAACCACATAATTTTCTGCCTCAGTTTGATTTTCATCTGACACAATCACAATGCTGACTGTGCAATCCAGACATCTGTTTCCAGCCTGCTGTATAAATATTTCTTGAATACTCCACAGTGGTTTTAAAGGGGATGGCTAGTACCTGATCAGTGGGAATCAGTGGGAATGCTGGGGGATGACTGTTCCAACCCTTGTGGGATTCATTTAAGAGTACATTATATATCTATTGTTGTGTGAAAATTATTTGCTTCAGAATGGTCTTATATTCAAGTAATGTGCAGTTTAATGTTTCCAGGTTAGCATGCCTGTACAGTGACGGAGTAAACTGCACATTACTTGAATATGAGACCATTCTGAAGCAAATAATTTTCACACAACAATAGATATATAATGTACTCTTAAATGAATCCCACAAGGGTTGGAACAATCATCCCCCAGCATTCCCACTGATCAGTTACTAGCCATCCCCTTTAAGTAACAACTACTCTGCAGATACCTCTCTTGGATCACTGTTGCAAAAAGGATGTTGAGCAATTGGCGCTGCAACATCAAGAAGCAATGCACAGAAGAGTAACCTACATGGTGTGACCAAGCACACACATCTGTGTTGAATAGATCACCTCTGTTTCTAGCTTTGAATGATGTGACCATGGCAAAAGACAAAAATGACTAGTTGCTTCAAATCACAAGAAGGGATCAAGCCTCACCATGGTTGCCGACGCAGGTCATGTATGGCAACTCTGCTGCAACACTCTGAATTCTGTTCATGAAGTCATCACCAACCTAAGGGGACAAACAAAAAAGCATATTACTAGTGAAAAGAAATATGATGTAGAAACTTTGCTCCTAATCATTGTGTACACCTGTCATATATATGCAGAGTTTGTCCTTGAATTTTGACTTGTTTGGGAGAAAAAAGAAAAGAAAGAGAAGAATATATTAACTTAATGATATTATATTAAATTACCATATTCAATAATCTTCATCAAATTCTTGAAACACTAATGCTAATGGTGAAATTTATAATCTGGCAGGGACTTTGAAAAAAAACAACTCACCTTCACCACATTTGACCCCCCAAAATCCCTGATTTAGCTCGTCTTACTTTAAATTTGATATTCTATCCGAATGTCTTGTGCTATGATATAACAAAATTTGTTAAAACTAGTAAGATGAAGGGAAGGTGAAATGTAATGAGGTCACAAATGTGAGGCTTTAATACCACACCTAGCAATGATACCTCAAAAATAAAAAAGCCACAAAAACACACAAAAAACAAACAACAAAGCATATTCAACGTATACTAAGCAGACCTCCAGAGGTGATGAAGCATTGATGTAGCTGATGAGGAATGGGAGTTTTACAAACCTTTCCCCCTTCATCATGGAGATCATAGGCAAAGTCCCCGACATGAAGGATGGCGTCAACTGACTTTTGGCGAGCTGCCCTCCGCAACAGTTTAAGGCTTGGTGCTCCACCTCTACTTCCCATATCTCCATACACCAAGAGGGTTGGGGACCACTCCTACAACAGACCAAACATTATAGGTGAAGCTTGATGCATCTATATAGTTTTTGCCTTAAAGAACACTTCATCACCACATAATGCATTTCTTGAAAAAAGAAAAATAATAAGAAATAAAGAATAATTAGGCAAAAAATGGTGTTCTGCATATGCACATAACAGCTGCTTTCATTCTCTAACCTGGGAGGCTGCATCGTCTTAGCATTTGTGTCGCAAATCTAAAGCTTGCTTTTCATAAACTGTCATGGTGATGTCCTACACCATTAAGAAAAAAATAATAATTTGCAGACACATTCCACTTACTGTGTAAAATGATAGAATTACATGAAAAAAAAATCAAATAGAAGAAAATGTCATGAAATTACTCACTGTGCCAGCATTCATTGCATTGAATGTGTAAGGCTGGCTGAAGACATCTTCCGTTTTGACCTTGTAGGAATACGTAGCTCCAGGTATCAGATTCTACAGGTGCCGGGTACCATAGAAAAAGGAAAAAAAAAAATACACAGAAACACTTAAGGATGCATTGACCAGTCACACATGAAGAGCAATACATACAGTGTAGGATGTGGTGTATGATTTAGATTGGAAGTGTAAACATTTTCAGCCTATTTCTGTGTTACACCTTGATAAATAAACATACGAAACCTGCATAGTCCACTTATGACTTTCAAATGAGATTATGAAATCAATCAAAGATCTCAGCAGGGCTTTGTGCTTACAAGAGATTGAAGATAAACACAACCTCGATGCAACTTTTTGGTTAAAGGCACATTCTGAAAGAACAGACTCAAAGCTTTAAAATGATGTATACAATGTAACTCGATGCAAATAGACTTTCCTATTAAGCTATCTAAATACAAGAAAGAAAGCACACACTCTGGAAGAGAATGTACTGAGAAAAAGAGGCTCTGAAGTATAGAATCTAACCTGTAACTTCACTCTGTGAATAAATGGCACTGCCTGGAATTCTTCATCGTACCAATCTACAAACTTTTCCGAGTTTCCCTCTGCCCTGCTGGTGAAGTTGTTGGGTGCCAGACCATACGTGACTTCCGACGACCCATCAGACCATGTGGACCACATGATCACCATCTCAGTTGGCCCATCACCGTAGGCAATGTGTATCTGTTCGGGGGTGAACAGTGATGTTTCATCCAGCGCTATTTCCCGCTTTGTCACATGCTGATGAGGTGAAGCGCCTTCCGCTGCATTGTCAGACTCTGGGGAATCTGGCGGGAGTATGACTGGTCCTGTAGGGCACAGTGAAACAAATGTGCATCTGACACTTCATACAAAGCAAAACTGACATATCAAAGCTCATCAACGAGTAAAGAAAGTTCCATTGACAGCCAAGTCAAAATTCAATCAGCACGATGAAGTATTTACAGGGGAGGCTCATTATAACAAACTACTTGTAACTACTGCAATTTCCCAATAACATATGAGATGAAAACAAAAGAATGTAAAAGGAGCAGGACCTCCAAATTAACTGCCTGGTTAAATCAGACATCTTGCTAGATACAATGCACATATATTTGGCCTCTTTATGAAAAAGGTTCCTCTGTATTTTGATGTGATGTAAATGGAATTTGTACTGATCATGGAGAAGCACTTGACTTACCAATACCACCAAAGAGAGCACGAAGCAATTTTATTTCCTCCTCACTCAGATGGGGAATTCCAGGAGGGGACTCGCCGTCATGAACTTGGGAACTTGCGCTCGCAACACGAGCCTTGTCTGCCTGCCGAGCTGAGGGCAACTCCTGGGTGACGCTCCTGCTTTCACTGCTGCTGCCCAGCAGGAGCATGCAGAGAAGACCAATAGTGAGCAATGGCTTACAGATTCCAGCGACCACCATCTTGTTGGTCATCAGTTCAGAATTCCATGGTCTTCTGAAGGTTTCACAGCGGGCCCACAAAATGCCTCTCCACCTCTAGAGATCAGCAAAACAAACAGATAGGTATGAAAATCAGCAGCAGCACATCACCAAAATAATACATGTGTACATACCTGTACAAACATCCACAATGTGCACTAAAATGAAGTCTAGTCCACAAAACGTATATATATACATGTAACATGGAAATCAATATGTCGGCACCCGCATGTAGGTTCAATCTCCAGAGCCAAGGTTCGACTGTGCACAAAAGCATATAGATCTAGATAAGATAGGTTTCTAGACATGTAGCAGGCAGTCAAATTTAGGACAGCGTTGTGGTCGAATCATGGGCAGCTTGTGTTACTGGGCCACTCACATGTTTATCAAACGTGCACACTGTAACATATATGTTATGGTGCCGGATTAAGTTCTAGATCTATCTAGTTGTAACGTCAATTACCGTATGGTCGCCACTTGTGTGTAATTCTTGTGCACGTCCGGGCTGGCGAACTAATATCGGCACTGAATCAGTTCGCCGCCCCTAGCCGGCCACATATTATTAGCGTGTGTGTTATACATACGCTTCAATGAAGGAGGTATTGTCGGTCACCGCGTTTGAAAATCTCCCTTAATCTGCCACCTGAAATCCATTCTAAATCAAAAACATCCTCGCATTAAAAATGGTTTTATCACCTGTTACATATGGTAAAATATATTTTGATTAAAATTATTTGTGTTTTTACGGAGGAAAAAGGTGAATTACGAATGTATTTTGAGAGTGATGAAAATCCGTCGCCCAACCTGATCTCCGATCGCAGCGCGCGTTACATGCGATGTGAATGTCTGGCGACCTTACCACAGTGGCGACCATACCGTAATTGACGTTAGGCCCTAAAAGTTTACATCTCCGAACTAGATTCTAGATAGAGTAAAATATCCCGTTTGCGGCAGTTTAAGCATTGTTAATGGTTTTTCCAACTTGTAAACAAATCAGGCAAATTATTTTCAACCATTTCATATATCATAGACAAGATTATTCATTAACGCGATTGTTTTCATAAAAGAAATTTACCATTGACCAACGCAGTTTTTATGATTTACCAAGGCAAAACCCGGCACAATTTTCGCCGATAAGGGCGATATGCGACGTAGTATTTCTGCTCGCGGCACGATGTACAATCCCTATGCAATACGCGCGTGCTCCGCGATCTTTAGCTGAACGCCTTCACATGTCTCGCGAACATTGCGTAAGCGCCAATTCCCATTGCGAAAGCACGTGAAAATAGCGGGCGCACATGCATTGGCCGCAAACAAGATCGCAATTCTGGCGGTGTTGTTGATGTCTTTCTCGTGTTTTTCTCATTTTTTTTCAATGGTGACATCCACTTTCCGAAAAAAATGGCGGCCCACATCGGCTCGCGAAAGTTCTATTTTACGTGAGGATATGTTTTCAAACATCGAGAAAACGACAAAAAATCCAGTTTCTTGGACCATTGTTTCTTAACTGTTATGTTAAGAAGTACCAAAATTTTCATTTTGGATTCGATATATTGTCATTTAGGTGAGAAAATTTCACTTTCGTCAGAGATCATGCCCATTTTATCAGTTGGTTTTTGTTGATTGCTAGTGTGTTAGTATATGTGTAGTGTGCATGTAACAGTGCAGTGCCGTGTTTAGCGGTATATTACCGTGTATGTTGTACCTGCCGCGAACGGCTGCACGGCCGCATACTGCCGCAGTTACTCTAGTCTAATTACAAAACTTGAGTTGACTAGTAGTAGTACTAGTACAGCACAGCCACAGTCATTAAATTTACACAGAGCAGAGTCACAATCAAATGCATGCCAATCAACCTAAGTTAATAATTCATAGCTATACTTTTACATCCTCCAAATAAAAACTGAAGTTCAAGTTGAAACAAACCACACGCACACAAGATCGTCTTCGACAGAGCCTACATAATTATAAGGGTGTGGGACTGAAGAGCGTACAAGTTTACTTAAACAGAACATACATAATTACAATGGTGTGGGACTGCATTCGACGCAGTAGTATGTTTTGCTTACGTAAACACAGCGTATTTGTCGGTACCAGTTACATAACAAACAAATAAATGCACACTTACAAGTTACAGGATATTTACTATTCCAGCCTTCTCGCAGTTAGCAACTTCGGGCCAGCAATTACCAACTGAAATCGATCTCGCCCGATCTCGACCTTGGTGATTGGTGATTGCAAAATAAGCCCTAACATTAACTTTAAACGTACGACAGAGAACATGGAGCGTACAGTTCGTGTGGTGTTGGGTGTGTATTGTGTACATCATGGTGTGCTATGTATGTCGGGAGGCGTGTTTTTTTTAGACGGCACAGATTGGGGAAACTAAAAATCTATCGGGGACCCTATCCCTAAACCTAACCCTAATCCTAATCCTAACCCTAACCATCAAACCCTAACCCTAACCCTAACCCTAACCCTAACCCCAACCCTAACCCTAACCCTAACCATAACCATAACCAAAAACCCTAACCCAACGTTTTTCCCATAGGTTTAACACGCGCCATGCCCCAATCTGTGCCGTCTTAAAAAAAAACGCTGTCGGGAGGGGGGGGGGGGGGGTCTGACAACTCGACCGCGGGATAGCCTGACCCTCAACAGCTCGTCCAGAACCCTGGACAGCTCGACAGGGTCTTCTTCTTCTTCTTCTTCTTCTTCTTCTTCTTCTTCTTCTTCTTCTTCTTCTTCTTCTTCTTCTTCTTCTTCTTCTTCTTCTTCTTCTTCTTCTTCTTCTTCTTCTTCTTCTTCTTCTTCTTCTTCTTCTTCTTCTTCTTCTTCTCCTCCTCCTCCTCCTCCTCCTCCTCTTCTTCTTCTTCTCGTTAAGTCCGCCTCCTTCAATAGGCTGAAGATTCTTGCAGACTGTGTTCTTAAAACAGTTTTTATTTACAGTTATTTACAAGCACATTACAAATTTGAAGTGAAGAGAATGACTAGCCACTGTGATCAGCCGTTATTCGGTAATGCTGCGTTCACATAGAAGTATACTATTCGGGTATTCGGGCTCGTTTTTCGAGGGCACGCGAATAGCATGAATCGAACGATAGGATTTCCTCACACCGGTTCACATAGAAGGGCACTATTCGAAAGTACCGAATAGCTGCGAAAAGTATAGCAAAGTGGGAATCGAACTTGTTCGATTTTCTTGCAGCGTATACCGTCTCTCGTTTATGAGATAATGACAATTTTGGTCTGGATTTGCCCTTTAGCAAAAATAAGCATGTAGACTGACATTCTGATGCAGTTTAGAAATTGTTAATAAGATTTGCTAGGATGTAGGAGGAAGAAATCCTCACTGCATGGGATGGTGAGTTGACGGTGCGGGTGATGGTGTATTCGGGGCCCGAATAGCGAATAGCGAATAGCGAATACCGAATACCGAATACTTCTATGTGAACGCAGCCTTACGGAATGATCCCACATATGGCGCTGAAACAATTTCCGACGACAGAGAATTCCAGCTCCTTACAATGGCGATGCGATTCAGTTCTCGAGTATGGTACCTGGTAGGAATGTGGTTGCGTGGCTCTCGTCAACTGAGTAACCTGTTTGATACTGTAGTCCTATGTGCTGAAAGAGGAGTAAGATTATTGTGTATTTTGTACATCATGATTAGTCTGTCCGGCATTTTTTCTGCGCTGTTCCAGTGTGGTCCAATCAAGTTCTTGCAGCATTTCGGTGACACTTGAGGTGTTATGATAGCGACCCAACCAACATAATTTGAACATTACTGATCTTTAGTGAATGAAACACATTTTTATGATGTAGACAGAGTAAATTAGTTGAGTGATGTATAAAATACACAATTTTATTGATTTTTTAAAGCGATCCTTTCTATTTTCTGATACTGCGAAGCAGGGGCGTCGATCCGGGGGGAGTTGCCCCCCCCCCCCCCCCCATGAAAATGGGGGGGGGGGGGCAAACATACTCCTCACAATAATTCCCGAGATGAGAATATTTTCTTGCTTTTTTTGATAGAAAACTGTCCAAATGTTTCACTCAAAGTGTTTACGAGACTGCTGAATTTCAATTCTAAAAATGCAAAATCTCTCTCGCGTGTTGGGAGGGGTACCCGTTCGGTCCTTTTTCCATAGACCTAAGACGCTTTTAGATTGCCAGATTTACAAATGTTTCAACAACTTTGTGGACAAGATCTGTCACTTCACTTAAAAAAAAAAAATGCAAAAGTTTGGTCGGGTGGGAGGGGATAATTTATATCTCCTTTCATCGGCCCTTCCAGTTTCCCTTCGCAATGGATATTAAAACGCGCTCAGTCCGTATCATTAAGTATACACTAAAAGTCTTGGGAGATTGACAGCTTTCCAATTTTAAAAAATGTCTTTATATATTATTATATTTTCATTTCAATTCTAAAAATACAAAAGTTCCCTGGTGTGTAGGGGCATCAATTCCTGAGGACAAGGTGGCAAACATGTCATTCCCCCCCCCCCCCCATAATTGTCGTAATGAGGAAAATTTCTTCTTTTTTTTTATTATAGAAAACTGTCCAAATATTTATCACCAATATTGTGAAACGGATTGTTGAATTTTAATTTTGAAAAACCCTCCGCCGTCGTAGCATAGGTCCCCCTCAATACACATTATAGGGGCCTGGTATAAACTTGTATGGGGGATTGACAAATTTCAGAATATTTCACCAAAAAGTGTGCAAGATATCTGTCACTTGAACTCATTTATATTCAATATATTATTCAAAAGTTCCCATAAGTAAGCATCACATCGCGGAACAAGAGCCGAGATGTATATATATATAAATATATCTATATATATAAGGGAAAAAAATCACCAAAAGTGTGCACCAGAACGGTCTGAAAACTAGTGCAAAATCTCCCTGGCATGCGTGTGTATGGGAGGGGGATCCTCCCTTCTCTATACATTCTCCCCCGCTCGGTCCTTCCACTCCCTCGCACATGATATTCCAAGTCCCAAGTCCAAGTTTTGCCTCCCGCTCGTGAAAACGGATCGACGCCGCGGAAACAGCCCTGCGAAGTGATATTTTACAGTATTTTCCGGAGTGCTTGAGAAACTCGGCTTTTTCTTGTGACGACAGCCTGACTAAATTTTACCAGATACCTGCAGCACGCACCCCCCCCCCCCATCAATTCCGGTGTCCCGCTATACTGGTATATGCTGCTGGTATCGGTGGGAGCAGGGCACCTCCCTGGTGGATGGGCGCCATAGGATCTACCCTATTGATCTAGCGCCATCAAAGAGATCTAAGAGTATTTAGAACACCGAAATCTAGAAGGGTTTAATCACTTTGAGCGCCATTGTCAGCCATAGTGCTGTAGCTGTGTTGTGCGTGCGTACGCCGGTGTTTGCAACTGAAGTGAAAGGAGTACGAGAGGGAGAGAGAGAGAATAGGAGAGAAAAATATTGACGTAAACAACATTCTCACTAAAAAGACTCCTGTGCTCATGAAAATGCCACCAAGAATTTAAAAAAAAATGCATTTGACTACGGTCTAGATGCTATCTAAAGAAAATAATCTTTTGCTGTTCGTTTTTATCATTCTACAAATTTCCAAACAACTTAAATTTTTCACCTTGATACCATTATAGGCCCTTCGAGCTGCCGTCACAAAAAAAAAAAAAAGAAAAAAAAAAAGCCGAGATGCTCAGAGCAGCGAAAATACGCTGTCCCATGAAATATCATTTCGCAATATCAGAAGGTAGAAAGAAATTGCTTTAAGATTTCGATCAAACTTTTTTTCATACGTCACCTTAATAATTTCTGTCAGTTACGTGACAAAAATATGCTTCATTCACTAAAAATCTGTACCAAATTACGTTGGGTCGAGTTGACCAATCTCAACCGACCCTACTGGACAACTCGACCCGGTCGAGCTTGTCAGGGTCGCCCTGTCCCGTGGTTGAGTTGTCTAGGACCCCGTGTCGAAGTGTCTGTGTCGTGTGTGTAGGTTTCGTGCAGTTGTTCCACATAGGCTACAATTATTTGTATTGGATGAAGTACCAGAAGAACGCCGTTACCAGAATTAACGAGTGGCGCCGAATTAGTTAACTCGGCTGTTATAACTCTGTTGAACTGTCTTGATTTCATATCCTTTTCCTAGTTCCTTATCGTTGACGTTTGCGTGGATAGTTCGTCAAAATGGCTGTAAAACCAGTCGAGTACTTCTTTATCGTATGGATGGCACATATCACTGTACACATTTTCAATGGCTTTTCTCATGCAGTGTTGGTTGATATGACTGATACTTTAATAGGGGGACCGCTAGACGGACTTATTGCAACATTTGGAGATTTTAACATGGACAAGAAGACCGATGTTGTGATCATCTCTGACAATGGTAGATTCTGTTTGTTGTTTTTTTTTTTAATGTTTTACCCTCAATTGAACCTTCTGTAGAGTCTACATTTAAAATGGTTGAATGGTTAACATTTTTTGTATAGATATCTAACGTTAGACCTAACCTGTTACTGAGTAGGTGTAAAGATTAATAAACCCAGGCGCGGGGCGTACGTATTGGGGTCGCTGCTGCTGTGCTGTTAAGTAAAGATATGAGGTATTATGAACTGTTAACTGGTGAAACGGCGTGGTAAAATAAATAGTTGGGTTTCCAACCCATTGACACCCTAATGTTTTTCTATCAAGAATAGATAAAAGTTTACTTAAAATATCTCACAATTTGCCTGAAATTTTACTCACATGTAAAGAAAATATGGAAAATACTCTGAATTCAAGGGCGCGCATTGAAAATGCGGTTTGCGGTACACGCTCCAAGATAGAATATACTGTAACTGCTTCGAACGCTAGGGTTATTTTGACACGCTCAGTTGTGCCGTATTTTGAAACCAACACCCCTACCGGTACCCTGTATTGATAATACATGTGAAATTCACTTTAATGCTTTTCCTACACTGTATGTGCATTTATAATCTACAATATGATTTTTTTTTTTTTGCTGTCGATCTTGTTAAGATTGGGTTTTTCAGAAAAATATTTGGACATCTTCAAATCCCTAGTGAAGAATGCAAAACCACTGTGCATGCGCGCAGTCACATGCGTGAAGTACCGGGGTAGGCCCCCTACTGAAAGTTTGTTCTTTATGCGCAGTGCTATAAACAGAGCCGGTTATAGAGGAGTGTCGGTTTCAATGTACTGTAAAAGTGGAAATTTTCGCGGTGTTGAAATTTTTGCGCATTTCGCGCAACCAGAAACCAGCGCGAAAATGAAAACACGCGAATATTTTTGCTTGCCATACGTTCCTTTGCGTGATGTCTTGATTCCGCGGAATTAAAAACACGCGAAACTCTTCTGACCCGGCCTAGCGCGAAAAATAGTCGCGCGAAAATATTCACTTTTACAGTAGTTTCTACAGGGTTGATGTGTTAGACACCTACTATATGTGGGGTGCTGACATCAATACCGAGTTTGTCTGTCTAACATGTGTTACAGTACATTGCCTTCAATGAAACCAACATGTTCTTTTAATTTTTAATGGAGCTCTGGGGGTTGGACCCAATTTTCTAAAAAAAAATATATATATATATATATAATTTATTCATTAATGATTTAATTACTTAAATGTAAATTGAAAGAAAGGGGAGGGGAGTTGCTGAATTGGGCCATCATGTATTGTACACTGTACTGCTTGTTGATCGGAAGGTATTTGGAAGCTAGCAAGGGGAAAGGGAAAGTGATTTATTGAGGGATGATTCTAACAAAAGACAGAAGTGGAGGGCTATCTCGGCCACATATGAAATCGACACCCCTCTAGCTCTGTTTATAGGCCTATATAGTATTATGCATGAAGAAGGGAAATGCACGCATGGTGCTAGGCGCAATGGTTTTGTAACTTTTTGTTGGGAATTTAAATACTATGGATCTACAATTATACATACTGTACATGCTGTAGATACTGAACTTTGGAATAGTGTACTTCTAGTGTACAAAAATGTCAATGGCAAAGAGAATCACACAATCAAGAAGTAGAAACTAATTTATTTCTCCCTGTTTATTTTGCAAGGTAGATACACTTCAAATTGAAGGGTACTTTTAGGCTTCATTATTTTGTAGGTTTCTGGACAAAAGTATTCTGACATCAAACAAAATGGTTTAGTGTTGTACCAGTAAATCATGATTCATGCTAGGAGAAAGCTACTGAATCAAGAATGAGACTATGTTTGTGTTCATGATCATGTGTAAATATTTTGTTCTCCTCCTTCAGGTCACCGAGCTGAACTGTATCTAAAAGATGGAAATGACACACATATTCTCCACCCGTCTCCAACGGCATACATAGAAAGGTATTAATGGAAATGATTAGTTGACTACTGCATGCCCTACACTTTTATTTATCTCTGTAGACTGTACTACAACAAGTAGCCAGGTCCCATTTCATAAAAGGTATTAAGATATTAGTTCTTACTATAATAATGATAATAATGACTTCTGACAACAGTCAAACAGGAAGCAGGATTCTTGTCTTTACCATGACACTTGCCATTGCAGCAAGGGTTGCTATCGTATGTAGAAATGTTTTGTGAAATTGTGCCTGTGCTGCACTACAAATACATGTTCATGTATGCTTGCAGTGACTGATATAAGTATTTATAATGTTACATTCTGCAGTCTGTTTCAAAATGATGATCGAGAACATATGTGGCCTGTGCATGTGTGCATGAATTTAAAGCATCTTTATCTGCACTTCTTATAATCCAGCTTCTAAAGGTGGCACATGTCACATTGCCACTCAGCCTTACTTAGTCTAGGCTCTAGTTGTTCTGGGCTGGGTTTGCACTGAGGCGAGGCTCAAACAGGCAACATGCTTGTGTTGAGCCCAGAACCAAATCAAGCTTGTACAGACCAATTTGCAGCAGGTAGAGCACATACAAGGATGCGTAGTGCTTGGCTTCACACAAACTTCTTTGCCTCAGGTGATGAAAAGTTCATTTAACATGAAGATCGAATATTTCTTTTTAAATTGTTGTTTTTAATGGCATTTGTTTTGGGGAATCATCAAGATTCTCCATAGGAGGTTAGTTTGATAGTGGATTGTCACAAGCATGACTATGGAGTTAGAATTACTTCAAGGACCAGACAGTAAGCCCAACAAAAAGAATGCTGGGCTAACATTACACATGAATTCTTTCTTGAACAGGCCCAATGATGTCATTACCAGCATAGGATCAGGTGACTTTGATGGAGATTTTCAGCTTGATCTCCTCATCACAACAAAACCCACATCCGACCCCTTCAATACCACCTCACCGACTCGAGTCTTTGTGTACTGGGGAGATATAAGCGATATGCAATTTGGTAAGTGCTGTGTTTGCCATTGAATCATTTCGATAGATCTGCCATGCTGTAATGCAGGAGTGGAAGCATCTGAATAAAGCTTTGTTGATTGTTCAAGATTGATGTCAAATTGTATCATCTCGTGAAAAATATGATAAAAAAAAAAAGAATGTTCCTAGAATGATTAACCACCACCACTCTTTATCTTTGGGTGAACTATCACAATATTCTAGAGAAATTCAAGCTGTAATCTCGGGCTACATGTACTTTAGGTTGGAAACATCAAAGGTCAAGTTGCCACGGTTATTAGAATCATTTACAATGATTTGATGTACGTATCAGTATATCATTATGTAAAGACAAACTTAACAGTTTATATTTTGTTGATTTTCTAATGTTTCTGGTGTCACATGTAATATCCACTTTGCAATACCTGTCTTGAACCTGTTCCTTTTTCATGTATCATGATGTTACAGGCATGCATTTTATTTGTGAAGTACAAATTTTTGAAAAACTTTATGCTGCCTGCAATGACCCATATATTTTCCACTGAGGAAAAACCATACCAAATTGAAAGAATGATTCATTCCTTGTGTTGCATTTGTATTTTATTCCAGTGAATGAAACTTTAGTGACGGACCAGTTGCGAGATCAGCCACTGATCATGGAGTAAGTTCCCTCTCTGCACAGTCGGCATACAGAGTAGAACACTCAGATTTTGAAATGACTGCTATTGAGTTAAAGTTTGTCTTCAACTTCTCTGAAGACAGGTTGGCAGGTTGTACGTAGGATTATGATATTGCCATTGATTGATAGGAGATTATATTGTACAGACTAATGATATGCCAATTTGAAATTCCAGTTGTATTCCCAGGATTTCATGTGATTGGACTGCCATTTCTTGAATTATTCATTGAGAGTAGTTTGTGTATGTGTGTGTTTTCTTTCATTTAAACTGGGAGGGCAGTTAAACAAAATAGCGGGAAGAGATTTTCAATACAATTATTTGCATCTGAAGGATAACAAAACAGTGAAACAAAGAACCCAATCAAACTGATTAGTTTTCCCAACACATCTGTGATCGGTTTCTTACAAATACAATGCGTTACTAATAATTTCTCAATTTGAGTGTAGGACACTATGTGCATGTTTACTTAACTGTATCAGTGATTAGAAACTGACCAGTAGTCGTAAGTTAGATTGTGAGATACATTCTATGCGTCTCATCTTTTGCAGCTCCAATGCAGATACAATATCAGATATCTTCGGAGAAGAAGTGAATGGACAGAAGAAGTTTTGGTTGACTCGGTAAGTTTATCTTCATTTATTTCCCAGATGATGATAGCAAGTATGAACGTATCAACTAACTACATGTAATTTTAACATATAATAATGAAATGTTCAATGTGTTGGCAAGCTGAGTAGTAAGATGCAGTTATTACTGTGTGAAAGCAAGTTTTTCTCCTGTTATAATTTTAGTGGTCAAACACTTGTAATGGGAGTCAGAACAGAAAGAATGGTAGATTGTGTCCTCAAGAAATTATAATACGGTACGACATGATAATACTGTATGTATCTGTGCCTTGAAATTTAGTAACTTTTCTGTTGCTCCAGCCAACAAATTTGATATGGAGGTGCAATCATTAATGTGACCAACACGTGGAAGGTCATGGTTTTTTAAGTACCATGTTTTCAGGAAACGGCGTAAGAAAAAGGGATATCAACATCTTGTGCTGAATAGAATATAGCTTCCAACTTGAGTTGTCACTTTGTCTTGGGAACACACAATAAGACATGTACATGTATGTGTTTGGAAAATTGGAGAAAGATATAAGAGTGAGTGAAAGTAGGCCTGCCTTAGGCCCCAGGCCTTTTTTATTGACTGCATGTTTCATAGAAATGATTCATGGGGTAGCATTCCTTTACACAGCATATTTTGATTCATGTGGGAGCATTCCTTTACACAGCATATTATTTTGATTCATGGGGTAGCATTCCTTTACACAGCATATTGTTTTGATTCATGGGGTAGCATTCCTTTGTGTACATACCATATTTTGTTGAATGCTTTCCAGAGCAAACTCCAGTAGGCACTTCGTGTCACACGTCCTACGGGGGCGCGAGGATTACCACCTCAAGATCCCAAATTCAAACGCCTTCCTGGATCTGACCGGAGACCTGGCGGCCAACCTTTTCTTGACCACTCTGAAGCCGGGGACCGGTGATGTCGTCTTTGAGGTGTGGACCTACGCGGAGGGAGTCGACGGGGAGCCCAGCTCGTGGCAGTTTACTGAGGACTATGACCCACCCCCTGGCGGGCGCATCGAACACATGGGAATATCCACTTTTGCTGACATGAGTGAGTGCTTGCCTTTCTGCCTTTACCAAGGCTCTGTGCTTGGTATTCCCATGTCAAATCGCACATTGAATAGTTCTATCAGTGGTTTGCTGTGTAACAAGGTAGTATGTGCATCATGATAGCCTAACCATGAATGTGTGAACATTTAGAATTTCAAATTTTTAAAATTTAAAACATTGTAATATAAACTAATGTAACTGACTTGTCTTTATAGAATGCATATGTTGCTGATTTTTCAATTTCAGCCACAGATGAATCTAGCATTCTCAATTCCAATTCTGATACAGTACACTCTGGTTGTAAGGAACACGGTTATAGTGAAAATCCTTTTACAATGAAATAAGAATTCAGGCCGCAACATTATCAGTTCTGTTCTTTGTTATTGTTTAGTTGTTCAGTTATAACAAAATTGTGATATTTAAACGAACTTGAAGAAAACTGTCAGTCCCAAGGACTTTGTTATATTGGGAGTCCACTGTACTTGACTTGTTTGAATGATGACCATCAAGATTGTGATTTTTTTTTTATGCCTCCGCCAACGAAGTGGCTGGAGGCATTATGTTTTCGGGTCGTCCGTCCGTCCGTCCATCCGTCCGTCCCGTTTGTTTTTGTCGATATCTCAAGAACAGTGTGGTGGTTTTACATCAAACTTGGTATGAGGGTATATCCCGGGGGGATAATACTTTGTTTGGATATTAGGGTCATGGGGTCAAAGGTCAAAGGTCACAGGTTTAAAAAAAACTTTTGGTACAGTATTTTACATACTATGAGACATGAACGCTTAACTTGGTGTGAGGATAGAGTATGACAAGACAAATATGCACTGGTATTTTGGGGTCAAAGTTCAAAGGTCACAAAGGTCCTTATGATATAACAAAAATAAAATATTTTTATAATATTACAGATGTTAGACCCATTAACTTCAGTTTAAAGCCACTGATTAATATTGTGTTTGATCGATTTAAAAAATTCTAAAACTGAGCTGCCTGACCAGTCTAATTATGTTCAGATGGATGACAAAACAAACAAGAATGCAAAAATAATGAAAGTAACACATTAACTATGAAGATATCTATGATAATCGCATTTATTCTCGGTCCGAGAATAATTCTAGCACAGTAGTCTATGGAGGTAATTTCAAAGTGATTATCTTATGAATTTTAGGGTCAAAGGCCAGATGAAAATGGTAACAATTTACTATTCAATACAGAAATTGCACTTTTTCTCCATACCGGTACCTTGATAATTACTCAATGCATAAATGTATGAATGGGTCAAAGTCAAGTTAAAGGCATAATTTACCATTTGCAGATGAAACAAAAACCCAACATTAGTGCTTTAAAATAGATCTAAAATGTGAGTTAGGGATAGAAACAACCACTGTAAAAATTTGAATCCGTATAATCGATGTTAAGTATTGTTAAAGGTCCAGTTTACCTTTGGGAACAGTGATTTTAAAAATGCTCAAGATATCACATTTGATGCATATGTGTAGGTCTGTTGTATCACAAAACATCCTACCATATAACATTTTTGCAATAAAGCCTAAAATATAAGGAGATATCAGTATTTTTCTCAATAAACCATAACTGTACACGGTTTGGTCTGGAAGCATTCTTATTATAACTATTGTTCACAGTTTGTGTGTTTAACAATACTTAAAGGGAAGGTAAACCCAAAGAGCAATGTGGATTGAGTGAAAGCAGCAACATTAGTAGAACACATCAGTGAAAGTTTGAGAAAAATCGGACAATCGATGCAAAAGTTATGAATTTTTAAAGTTTTGGTGTTGGAACCGCTGGATGAGGAGACTACTAGAGGATATGACGTATGAGTGGACAACAATACAAAGAAAATATAAAGGATATTCAACAAAAATTCACTTTTCTAGAATTATGAAAGAGCAGTGGACCAACCGCTTTCAGAAAGCAGGGGGAATAATTGCTGCCCTAAACATATGTCAATATCAAGTTGATGGAATTTGTAATTTTCATGAAAAATGGATTTTTGTAGTATTTTCTTTATATTTTCTTGATATTGTAGTCCACTCATACGTCATAACCTCTAGTAGTCTCCTCATCCAGCGGTTCCAACACCAAAACTTTAAAAATGCATAACTTTTGCATCGATTGTCCGATTTTCTTCAAACTTTCACTGATGTGTTCTACTAATGTTGCTGCTTTCACTCAATCCACATTGTTCTTGGGGTTTATCTTCCCTTTAACATCGATTATACAGATTCAAATTTTTACAGTAGTTGTTTCTATCCCTAACTCACATTTCAGAACTATTTTAAAGCACTAATGCTGGGTTTCTGTTTCATCTGCAAATGGTAAATTATGCCTTTAAGTACACAAAATGTGAACAATAGTTATAATAAGAATGCTTCCAGACTAAACCGTATACAGTTATGGTTTATTGAGAAGCATGCTGATATCTCCCCATATTTTAGGCTTTATTGTAAAACTTTTATATGGTAGGATGTTTTGTGATACAACAGACCTACACATATGCATCAAATGTGATATCTTGAACATTTTTGAAATCACTGCTCCCAAAGGTAAACTGGACCTTTAAAGTCCTTAAATCCCCAAATACATGCTCTCCTATTCATCCAATTAATCCTATGTCAAGGAAGGTGAACAGTCAACACATTTGTGACAAGCTTGTCATTTTATTATTTTGGCAATTTTGTGAAAATGTAATCACACATTGTCCACATGTACTATCTAGACCTATTAGGAGAATCATGCATTATGGTGGAGGCATACCAGTCGCCATAGCGACATTATTAGTTTCAACCGCTATTTTCTCATTTTTGCTTGGCCCTGTGTCAAAACAGATGCTGATGGTCTAATGGATCACATTCTCCCAGTGTGCTACAATGCAGCATGCATCAATGGTTCGGTCTTCGTCAGGTTTCAGGGATTGGTGAGTCTCTGTGTTTTATCATCTGTGCATGGTGTCTGTTTAACCTGTATTCACTCTGATATGTAGCTTTTGATTTTAAGTGCAAACTCCAATCCACACCATGTCTAATGTGGCTTTGATAGATAATGTAAATCATACAACATACAAGTGGAACTTTCGTACCTAGCATCACCACTGAGATGAAATACCATTCAAATTGACTTGCAAGTAACAGCAGCTGAACTTAAGTAGCAAGCGCTTAGAAACTTAAGTAATAAGTGCTTTATAAATGATATTGTTATTAAGTCTGCATTGCACCAAGTCTGCGCATTGCACCCAGTCTGTGGACATAATGGCCTTTCTTTCCTCACGGTGCTTGGGTGCACACATTTCATTTGGGCTCCACGATGTACATTGTAGTCTATGGTCCCGAAGTGAAAGAAATAGTGTTGTCCTTAAAACATTGTAAACTAGAAAAGCACTCTGAGAGCGCGGACCTCCGCCAAGCATGCAGCTCTGATCTTGTTCTTCCATAGAGATATCAGTGATTTCCACCCATATGTACATATAGCATCGTGTGCTGAAAGTCGCCCGATTTCCCAATGTAGAAGCCTTTGTTACATCATAAACCCTCAGCTGCACGGCGCACCTCGTCCTAGCAAAAACTAGAGCAGGCACTCTAGTGGGCGCATGCAAACCTCAAATACACGCAGCCTGAACTCCCAAGTTCATTGACCCTACCTGCCAAAATATCAAGAATCCTTCATAAATTCCCCAAAAATTCTTGGATCACCACCAAAAGTTAATCGTTTGTTACTTGTGTCATTCTCAAACTTTCCTGCAAGTTTCATCCCAATCCGTTAACTACTTTTTGAGTTATTTTGCACATAGACAAACGAACGAACACACAAACCAACGGTAATGAAAACATAACCTCCTCCCTTGGCGGAGGTAATGAAATGAATGTTCTGGCTGTAGGTTTGAACATCACTGTTGTCCTTAATGACTTGATGATGACTGATGATTAATGTAATTTGTTACCTCTCAAGACCTCGTGGCACCAGATGTTTGATGGCTCCACATTGTCCAGCGACAGGGCATGGGGATTCGTGCCCCCCACTGTCCATCTGACAGACTTCGCCTCACTCCCTCTCATGCTGCGGGCCGGCGACCTCGACCTGGACACGTACTTTGACCTGCTGGTCGTCATGCAGTCAACTAACAGAGAGTATGGAATTTGTCTTGAATGCCGTATTTAAAATACACTTCTGCTTTCTCTTTATTCTGGGCTGCACATTAAACCTATGTATTTTGTTCAAGCTTTGCTAGCTTCAAGTTTTAATGAGAGCATTAATTTTGTCAGCTATTTGTTAATTAGTATACTTTCTATTTCACATTGTTTACATGTCAGCATAATCAGATATAAGTTATTTATCTCTTGCTTTTTTAGAGATGATGTAATTTGTAAGTCTTGTTCAGATGTTAAAAAAAGTGTTATCAATTGTCTCCATATTTGAAATATACTTTCATAAAAGAAAGAAAAAAATTCTTTGATGCCTCCAGTGTAGCAATTTATTTTATTTTTGTGGAATGTCACTTCAAGCAGTGAAATGACCAAAAGCATACGTAAAGAAATCGTGAAAGCTCTCTTTAACATGTCTTGTCAACAAGCCTCTGCCATGATTGGACATGAATTAAATTCTGTCACGAAATGAGTTGACACCAAGAACACAGTTTTGTTGCTCTGTTCTCAGCTCCTCCGTCCAGAGGAGGCTAGCCCTGCTCAGGAATAACGCGGGGACCAATCTAATTCCGCAGTGGATCACCGATCCCAGCTCAGACAACTCCTCGCCCATCCTCGCCAGTTTCCTGGACATTCAGCGCACGGTAAAGAGAGAACGTTCCTCCTCAGAAATGACAAGCATTGATCTGTATGAGATATTAAAGATCATGTCACATTGAATGTGACTACAGGACTGTATGGCCTATAGTGCAATCATCACTTGTATCTTGCTGTGCTCAGCTTGTGGATTAGCACATCTGATAGCATTCTTCCTTTCAGCCAGAACACATTTCTTACGCTTTCAAAAGTCCCTGCCATTCATGTGGCCCTAGCTTTATCGGGAACCCTTTGACACACCGGAGTTATGATGAAAACCCTGTCCCAAGAGTACAATGCAATGTGCAGGAATTTGATTTAAGACTACTGTAAAACGAGGAATGTTGCTAAGATTCGCAAAATTAAAATGCATGCAAAAATTCTTGTCTACACTATATGCATTGAATGTTAGAGGCAACTCGCGAAAATTTCATGCTGTGAAAAAGGCCATCGGCTCCAATTCACGATTTCATGCCACGAAAATATCTTGTTTTACAGTAAGCGTGTAAGGGTCTGCAACCATATCTACCATACCACAGAGCTATCAATGATGTATTCTGTTTAACTTATTTGTACATGTTTGTTTGTTTGTTTGTTCGTTTGTTGTGGCCACAGGGAGAACTGGATGTGATGCTGGTCAACCAGACTGAGTCTGGAGAGAATAGAGTGTGCCTGCTGGCCAACAAGATGAGTGTTGATGCCTACTTCGTGCAGGTTGAAGGTGAGTCCAGCTGAAACACGTAATTAATAACGTAAACATATAATTCTGTTTTCTCTGACCAGTAGCACGACAGCTTCATTTTAGTGCCTTAAATTAGCATAAATATCTTAAAATTAAGTGAGATGTGGTATATAAAACAATATTGACTGCTTTCTCTTTGGTCATGGTTAACATTATTAGCCCTTTGTGATTTCTCAACAGTGCTGTTGGAAAATCACCTCTAGGCAAATAGTTTTTGCCATGTCCTGTGAAGCAGTCAATATTTGCACATAATCGTACCATTATTCATATATTTGCATGTTTCATTATTCGCAAGATGATGTGGAAATTATTTGAAAATATCTTGTCTTGTTTGTCTCTGTTTCTCTAAGTTTTGCTGGTAAGTAAAGATACACCTGGGAGATTTTACTCCCCCATCTCTCTGATCAGACCATTAGGAAAGCTGGGGGTACTTTATAAAGCTGTTCTTAGAATGACTGATGATTAGTTCTTGTGCTGAATCATAGAAATTCTGATAAATATAGCACATTAGAACTGATCACCAGTCGTTCCTAAGTCGTTTGTAACTTTAAGAACAGATTTATGAAACACCCCCAGCATACTTTTCCTTCTGGCGGCAGCATTGTGGGTAGCATGAATATACATTGTGTCATGATGATCAGCATTGACTCCCCAACTTTTTGAATTGACGTGGTAGTTGCAAAAGAATTGTTGTTTTGTGTTTGGTTTAAGCAAGATATTTGTGCTGAAAACTCATGAAAAACTCAGACTACTGTATAAGCTGTCATCTTCGTGGACAGATATTTTCGCGAATTGGGAGGTCACAAGCATTTTCGCGAGATGTTCTTTTCACGAATTGACACTGAGGTTTATTGTTCATGCACAAATTACACAAGCGCATGGCGATATATTTGGTGTTGTTGCATTCATGGTCCTACTGTGATTCTCAAAAATTAAACCCTCATGAAAATAACAGCTTATACAGTATTCAAATTGAGTGCCAACCCATGTCCAAATAACATAGTCATGTAGAAAAGTGATTTCCTGATAACTGAGATCGGACTGTATTGCATTTGCATGTTTTTAAAGCCTATAGTATTACTTTACAGCATCATCTTGTCACTCTGTGTGATCTTACAGTCTCTTTCACTGTCACTGTCTATTGGTTATCAGCTATTTTTTTTTTCCTTCTTTTTTTTTAAGCTTGTACAAATAGAACCTTTCGTACAGAAAAGAGAATGAATGCAGAAAAACACCATTGAACTATGTTTAGTGAGCAATCAACAAAGCAGTTTATGTTTATGTCACTATCATTTGACAGTATTCTTTTTGAGAAACCAAGCATTCAAGGTTCAGTCAATTTGGTGATCATTTATACAGAGCTTGAAAGTAAACTCATCTGTCATTCATATGTCATCCATCTATTATCTGTCATTCTGATTTTCTCCTTACCTAGTGCTGCGTGGCTTATGTGAGTCAACTTGTCCAGGGAATGGTAGAGGCAACACGGTAAGTCTGTGTTTTGGAGCGGGGGGTCAGTGTTTCCAGACACAAGATTAATCCATAGAATCCATGAGATTGGTATTTTGCAACCACTTTTTTTTTCCTTTCTGTTATGTACAACATGTACAGTCATTCATTCAAAGTACACAACACTGCGAATAGATGCATCATAAGCCAGTCTTGATTATTATGGTCTATTTGTGAATGCACTGTATTGTGATCAACAGTTTAAAAATACAACCTCCACAAAATATTTTCCCAAGCTGCTGCTGGGGGATTTATCTCATTATCTTTATAACTCTCTAAAGCATCAGTAGTGACTGTGTATACATGAAGGTAGTCTTAAGAGAGTCCATTTTTTTGGTGTAGTGAGTGTTGTAGTGGGAGGGTACTAATTTTTGTCCACCATTTTCTCATTCTCGATCTACTGCCTATCCTCCCGTCCCTGTCCAGCCCTACGGTATCAATCAACCAGGCCCAGCTGTCAGATATGACACCACCAGCTCAACGGGGAATACTCAAAAGAGTGGAGGTAAGGAGACCATTTTTATCTCTTTTAGTCTCACTCTGTCTAATTTTTGCCATTTGCCCCTTCCTATTGGACATGTTTTACTTTCCTGTCAACATTTCATTGATTTTTCATCAACTATCAGCATCAATTTGACCCACCCCCCTCCTCTTAGCTTCCCTAAAGAGCTTAAAGGAGCAGGACAGAGAAGAATATAGCTTTAAAACACTAGTGATCCAAGGTTCTGATATTGGAATTGGAAATCATGATGAAACCAGCACAATTGATAAAGAGCACTAAGTGTTGTTGGGTTTTCTTTTTTTTTTTTTGCTTGTCTTATCCAGGCACCCAGCTCTCGCAGTCAGCGTACTTCTCCTTACAGCTGCCCTACGTGCTTCTTGGTCTGGGGCAGAATCCAAATTTTGTGGACTACCTGAGGGTGGGCGTTCCGGCGGCAGTGTCAGACTCTGGCAAGGTGGGTTAACCAGCTCAGGAAAAAAGAAGAAGAAAAATCAGACTTTCCCAGACAGCCACATTGAAAACTTTGCCTAAGCATCTGTGCCTATCAGTGTTATTATGTAAGTTATCTCTCCTTCAGGGAAGTTAGCTAAAACAGGTTAAACTCTACTGCGAGACTGATTTTGCACCCATCCGTGTGACTTTTCACTGGTGCGCCTGAAGAGGATAGAAGTGTTTTGTTTTGACATCACTGTGATAGCTCAAAATGGACCCAGTTACTCTGGCCTGAAGTGCTGGTTGAAGGAGATGAGATTTGGATGTAGGCTTCCTACAATGCCAGGTTGCCTATTTGATGTCACCGTTGCAATTTCAGGAGTCCTCCTTGCTAATTCCGAAAATGTTAGTAGAAATCAAAATGGACTACCAGTATATTAGGTGGATACTCCAATAGATAGAAGAAGTGAAATATATGATGAGACTCTTTGGATGTCCTTACAAATACGTTTGTATTGGAATAAAATAAACAAGGAATGAAATTAGCTATAATAGTATTACAGTGGACTCCCATTATAACGAAGTCCTCGGGACCGGCAATTTTCTTTTTTTTTTATTAAATCTTAATTTGGTTATAACCGAACAATTAAACAATAAAAGACATAGAGCGGATAATGTTGCAGCCTAAATTTTTATTTCGTTGTAACTGGAATTTTGTTATAACTGTGGTTGTTATAACGGTAGTGCACTGTATTCTAGTAATATGACCTAAGAAATGGAAATAATTCAATTCTTATGTTTTATTGACTGAATATTGCTTTGTTTTCTTTCTGTGTTGGTGTAGAATGCTAGAGTGCATGAGTGGACTTCAATAATCCCCAACTCACAGCTCATTGTGATCCCCTCTCCCTTGGATAAACCTGATGAGTAAGTAAAGCAAGGTGCCTTCAAAATACTAGTAACTACCAATAATTGTAAAGCATTAGCGTGTATCCAATGACTGCAGGTTTACCTTGAAGTTGTAACTCAAATTGTCACAATAGTTGGTCTAGTTGACAGTTTCATCAGAGTTCAAGTTCAAAAAGTTATTCAATATTTTCTGCACGACTGTACAGTGTAGACTATGTATCTTATGAGTATAATATTTTGCGAATTAGGACTTACAACAGTTTTACAAATGGTTGAATCTGCAATGAGGGATCACAATAACTCAGTGAGATTTAAGTATCATCCCTTTTTAAGATGAAAGTAAACAATGCACTTGCTTTGGAGGAGGCAGTATTTTGGCCATTTGTTGATTATGCCAGCATCAGTTGACTTGGCAAAATTCAAGAAAATAAAACATCGCGAATAAAACCCTGCTACTATGCATGTACAGAGAATTATCAGAATTTTGGAACTGTGCATATTGATAATGTAATATTGTTGACTTAGAACCAGAAGGGCATTATTGATATCATGCCGTAGAGCTCCATCTCCTCTACAGTGTGGTGTCGATTTTGAATTATTTTCATTTTTAGTAAAATGTAAAAGAATCAAAACCATAAGGGAACTATGTTACTCGGTATCTTTAACAATGCTTATAAATGTTTATAAATCTACCCACTTCTGATGAAATAAACTTTTTTGTCCCCGCCGAACGAGTTCGAGCAGGGGACTATGAAACGGGCTCCGTACGTGTGTGTGTCCGTCCGTCCGTCCGTGCGTCCGTCCGTGTGTGCGCCCGTGTGTGATCAAAATGTTCAATTTGCTACTTCTCTGTCATTTATGAGCCAATTTTGATGCTGTTTGCTTTATTTGATAGCACTACATGGGAGCTTTAAAACTTGTACACAGAATTTCCGTTGTGACCTTTGACCTTGACCTTTGACCTATATTGTACATTTTGCTACAAAATGCTACTCCTTCGCCATTTCTAACCCGATTTCGATTCCATTTGCTTTATGTGATGGCACTAGGTGAGGGCTTCAAAACTTTTACACAGAATTTTGACCTTTGACTTCTTTGACCTTTGACCTTGATTTTTGACCTATATTGTACATTTTGCTACAAAATGCTACTCCTTCGCCATTTCTAACCCGATTTCGATTCCGTTTGCTTTATATGATGGCACTAGTTGAGGGCTTCAAAACTTCTACACAGAATATTGACCTTTGACTTCTTTGACCTTTGACCTTGATTTTTGACCTATATTGTACATTGGCTACAAAATGCTACTCCTTCGCCATTTCTAACCCAATTTCGATTCCATTTGCTTTAGGTGATGGCACTAGGTGAGGGCTTCAAAACTTCTACACAGAATTTTGACCTTTGTCTTCTTTGACCTTTGACCTTGATTTTTGACCTATATTGCACATTTTGTTACAAAATGCTACTTCCGGCGGGGACATATATTACGCACCGTGTAATTTCTACTTTTCCTTGTATTTCATGAAAATGAATTGTTTTGGATTACATATGTTTATGCTCAAATCTTAGTATGAGATAACATTATAATTCTGTAGGTATTGGTATATGTGTCAAGCGAGGGTCGTATGGTAAAATGTTGATGTGTTGGTGATATTTCCTCCTTGCAGCTGGATCAGTAAAATTCTCATCATCCCTGGCCAGTCAGTGCTGCTGACTGGTGTCGTTCTCATCTGCACCTGTGCCGTCCTTGCTCTTACCGCCGCTGGCCTGCACTACAAAGAAAGGGTATGTCACCACTCTCGTGTTTGCTGCCTTTCTTTTTATTTTTATTATTGTTATTATTTTGTTGTTGTTGTTCATTTCACCAAGACAGTTATGATGTAGAATTACTTTTCAACATTGGGCAGTAAGTTGCTATTAGCTGATGAAGGGTGCTGTCTTTATGTCAATATTTTTACTTTGAGATATCTGTATCCGGCACGATTTCAATAGATTGTTCAACACATTAAAATTAGTAACATATCGGGGGGGGGGGGGGGGGGGAGATTCTGGTGATCCATAAAATCCATTTTCATGCAAACTCTATGACTATGCTTGGATTGCATTTCTTACAAATGATGAATGCAAAATTCCATGGCCACTTGTGAGGAAAATGATACTCATACCTGCACGCAAAGCTGACAAATCTTGGCTTCTAGGTAATGGATATACCATTACACAAGGGGCTCCATTAGCCCACATCTTTTGGTTGCCTTTCTGATTGGCTGTCAGTTCACAGTTGCTAGATGTACGTATTGGTTAGAACAAACAGAGAGGATGCCTAGTATAACACAGCACTACTCTGAGTCATGTCACGGTGTACGGTAACACACAGAAATTTTTGTGTGCATTTTAATTGCATGAATGCAAAACTAAAATCCACGCGGAAGTTCTTATCTACACAATATGCATTGAATGCCAGTGGCAAATTCACAAAAATTTCATGTCGAAAAGAGGCCGCCAGCTCCAATTTGCGAAAATTTCATACCGCGAAAAAGGCTGTCTGCTCCAGTTTGGAAAATTTTATGCCACAAATATTTCTTGCTTTACAGTAATGCACATTGAATTATGCTCCAGAGTAGGAATGAAGAGACATAGATTTTGTTCCGAAAAAGTCATGCCAAGTCTGTATACTGCTGGCGGAGCAGGAAACACATCAAAAGTTTTCTGTTACCTGCACTCACAATTCCAACATCTCTTTCTTATTATTTTTGTTCTCTTTCTCATTTTCTCCCTCTCTTGCTTTTATATATGCAGAAAGATGATGAGAAAGAGAAGAGACAAGAAGCTCATCGCTTCCACTTTGATGCCATGTGATGCTGGTTTGGGGGACAGATGCCTTGTTCATATGCATGACATAGTAACTTATTTATTATCTAGTCATTCCGAGCTCATATCATTCAAGTTTTCATCGGATCTCTGACATGAATTGATGTCCTGTTATCTGGAAGCAATTAGCCTGTATGCAATGTTCATGGGTAGCATATCTAAGCCTGTCATGCAATGTGCAATAGAAAATGATATCAGAACAGGGCAAAATGGTTGAGAATTCGTCAACATACAAGAGGACGGGGCAACATATTTAATTGTCACTGATGCCTATGCGTCGGACTCCATTGTGTGGATGGTATCTGCCGTGTTTCTGTCTGGGAATAATAAGCTTGTGAGGGTTGGTGGGACGAGGGGGGAGCTTTTGATATTCCAAGTACAGTTTTACTCTGCCTCTAATACTACATTGTGAGTGGTTTACACAAGGTTCAAAGTGTGAATGTCAATTCTAACATGCAGACATCAGTTGTCTGGCACTAACACCAACTCGAGAGAAATGTGCTACGTATCAGTCGATGCAGTCGTATAATGCCAATGGGAGGCTTCCTTGTAATGTGAATAGAGGGAAAATCATCTACAAAAACTTCAGGTTTTTGTTTGCTAGATCAATAGTTAATGTTTTGCAATAAGATTCAATGATTGGTTTTCAGGCACCAAGTGCCATCTGTAAGTGAGCTGAACCTTGCCTAAAGAGAACTCCTACCTTTCAGACCAATATCAACACCTCATTGATATTTTTCAGTAATAAAAGTACATTGGTCTGATATTCCTTTCAAGATAATGTTTTGAGGGTATTCTAGGGCAGAAAGTACTCGTATATAGAAATTTGTTCATATTATTGCATGAAAACCCCCAAACTAAACTTTGATTACACTCAGATCACTGGAATATGTCCTTGACGTTATTACTTATTTTACGTAAAAATCACTTTAATGCATGTAAGTCTTCCATTTGAATACAGAGTGATGATAATTATATGGCATGGTATGATGCAATTTTGTGTATGTGTTTTATTGCGGATCTTGGAGATCTTGGGCAGGGAGGCAAGGTTTGTATTTTTGTGCAACAAATTTCTTTCATCTGTGAGCAGCGGGTGGTCATTGGGAAAAGAGTGATATAATCTTTATTTCTGCTGTTCATGATATGTAGTGTCATTCTGTAAGATATATATACGTATACCTGTATATATTAAGTGATATTTGGTGAATATTGTTAAGAAAGTGTATTCTCAGTCGTCCTTTTCTACAATTCCTATAGTTGCTCTTGATATATAGCCTTGTCATATATACATGCATATGTCACAGTGTATTATGGTAGATGTGCAATATCTTTGATTTGTCAGTTAAATTTCCATGATCAGATTAGATTACAAGGTACTACAAATGTATGTGTAAATTTGAGATTTATTTTATATCAAATTATATAAACTATTATAATTACTGTATGTATTTCCATGCATGTAGAGGCAAACACGTGAATGTGAGATGCACCTGTACTAGGAAAATGTGTTTTTCGGTAAATGAGATTCATATACCAGCAAGATTCCAAGGCAGTTATTATTCCTCAGGTGCACAACCACTTTATGTGTGACCTTTCAAAATATTAACTTGTCTTTTTCCTGACCAGTGGAATGCTGGCATGACAGTCTCAAAATGAAGTAACTGGTAAGTTACAGACGAGAGCTTAATACAGTTTAGCTTCAGTCCTCATGAACACAGTGGTAGGGACGTGACCTGGCACGAGCAAAACTTTTTCACTGTCACAAACTCGGCAGAGTGATGGAAAATTCTGCTAAAAGACGAGTATCATGATGAATAGAAGATTTGTATGATACAGACAGTTGTTATGACAGATGAAAAGTAGTTATTGTAGGTGTTAGAAAAGTGATAAATGGCGTGAGCTGAACCACAAAGGCAGTTTTGATACCTCCCTCCACTTTCACTTCTGATCTCCGTTATGCACCCAGTGTTCTCAATTATATTGGAATATAGAAACTTACTTTGCAAGCTTAGTTACAACACTAGCTAAAGTGATACAATGTACATGCGGTGGAAAGTTCCTTATCATTGGTTGGAATCCAAGGTCCTTTAATTTATAGAACTGAAACTTTTTGGAATGTCGGTATAGAATTGTATTGTTTCAGTACTGGTAGACACACACGTATCAAAGCCGTGTTTTGTTTTCCTACCATAGAATCGTGTTAAACAATCAGCTTGTGTTACCACTATTCAGTGTTTTACTCGAGTAGGAAAGGAAGAATTAAGACCTATTCAGAAGCTGTATCTGCAGTGACTGTCACAATACATCAAAATTATCACTTCCAAGTGGACATTGGCAATTTGGTCAGAGATGTGTAGCTGTACTCTTCAGTAGTTCAGATTAAAAGCTTTATTGAAAATGGCTATTACATTCAAGTCATGGCCTTGGAAGATTGTGGCCTGTGTGATACTGATTGGCTGTGTAATCGTCGACAGTGGATTTGACTTTTTTTTTTTATATATCTGTAAGTGTACCATTTTTCATGAACATAGTAGTTATCAATTATGCCAATACATTTTGGATGGACAGTACAGGTTGTGTACAAGTATTTCAGGATTGGTTTATTGAGCACAGATGTAGTTACTCAATTTTCTCCTCTCTCTCTCAATTTGCCTATTTATTGCCTCTTTCAAAAGTGAATGTTTCTGCTAACAACTCTCTATATTTTGAGATAGCAGTAAATTGTGTTCATAGCTTGTGATGCATTCATTATTTCTATAATTATGTACAAGGTCATAATAGTAAGATGTATACTGTAGACGTATATGTAGAACCAATAGTACATGTACATGTGTATTCCTCTGTGTTTATTATGTGCATCACATAATGGGAATTTCCATGCATGCATTGCATGATGCGGTGAATGTTTTGTGTAACCTATGACATGTGATATTATTGACTGAGGACCAATTGTCACATTGAAGCAGCATGTAAACAAATCTTTCCTTGAAAAAAATAAATAACAATGGTAAAATGGATGAGTTCATTCCTTTCATACTCATTTGAGTTTAGTACAACTGCATGCAAACATTTTAAATTTTGCCCACATCTCAAAAGTTGGGTCTTTTGTGTAAGACTGGGAATTACATGTAATTGATCAAAAACAACAAACATGCAAAAAAATTACTGTTTCTATGCCTTCTTGTTTTTTGTTCTTTTTTTATCATTCCCAGCTATTCTCCACAAGTACAATATTTATTATTTATACAGTCCATCCATGTACAAATACCAGTCTCTAGAACAAAAGACTACATGTATGACACAATGGTTGACAGTTGGAAAGTTATTATTCACAATAGGTTTTATTTTGTACAAGATAAATCAATTTACAGGTATTCTGATAAATCACACTATCATATCTATGAATGTTGGTATACAACATTTTCTGTCACATGTTCATACATGAAAAATCAAATTGCTTTCAACAAAATGTTCACCGTAGAAATATATATCGTGTACAGTTGTAGATCAATGTATGAGCGATAACTACATAGTGCTAAGCTGACATAGGATGGGCAAAAATGAAGTACATGTAAAAGAAAAACGTTCATCACGTACGGTCTTGCTAATTCACTTCTTCATTGCAATACTACAAGCACATCTTGCTGGAAAGTGACTCACCATCATGTTACGTTGGCAAAGCTCCAAACATTTCAGCAGAGAATGCTGCTGAATCTTTACAATGATTTGGATAAAAAGCAGGAAGTTTTATATTCATTCAAGAATTGATTTAATTTCATGTCTAAATTTCAGTGAGTCTATCTAAAAGAAGGTACTGATTTTTGGAACTTTGATCTTCAGGACCAAGGTTCCTATTACGTTTTGAATTGATCAATCCTGTTGAAATGCCTCATCTTCGATGAATATGTGCTTGCGCGCATCTAATCTTCAATTTCAAAGTCCATTTTCTATAACTGAAAAAAAAATGTCTATATCTGGTTGCTGGCATTCTTATTCTTTGCTTTTGTTTTGATTAGTTTTTTTTTTTACAGGTTTTCGGCAATATGCAGGGCACACTATGTACTACTGAAAATTACAGATACCAATTTAGGAAAGCCATGATAATAGCAAAATTATCTGGCTTTCGTATTATGTAGTGGGTCACAAATGTGTATTTATGTAACCACACAGTACATGCATATTGAAAGAGTGTGCAATTTGGGTCTCTGTACCATAAGAATCTGGCAATGAATCCATTCAACATAAACACAAAATCACAACATCCTCATAATATTTCCTCATCATCCAATCAGACATATCAGTTGAAAGCTTCTAGTTTACAACTGCATGCAGTATTAAATTTTATGGGGCCCATGATTGGTATAAGAATCCACTTTTGCTTTCAAATATTGCCTTTCACATGAAAAACAAAAATCATGAGAAAACGGGGAAATTTAATGCAAGCATATCTTACAGCTTTCAGAATGTATAGTGACAGCCTGAAAACAATATAAACTGCTTCACAATCTCTCTGTGCTGAATATATTCTAGACATATGTATATATATAACGATATACATAATTATATATCTGTATTTCCAATACCGGCGGTCACAGCACGTTAATATTGCCAATACAATACTTGCTGCCACAAAATATCAAACACTTCCAAACAGACATACAACCCAGTATCATCAACATCATTTTGTGTACAATATGTGATAACTGACATTATACAATAAACTTCTTATTTACTAGCAGTGTGTACAAGGCAGGAAAAATGTATACATCTTACACTGATCGGAAAGTACCAGCTGGTGGCCAGGTGTAACAGACATATCAAAATGCACACTGGACTGAGGCGAAGAATTTTTTTTTCAGACATGGCTAACTGTTCATATATCCCTTCATATTCCGCATGAGCGAGAAAAAAGTAAGAAGAAGATTCACCACTGCTTGTGTCTGCTAGCCAAGACTTCCATGTCACATCAAAAGGCTTTCTTTGTTTATCCTTGCTGCACACAGGGATCAGCTCTCTGAATCTTGATATGCAGCCCCACGGCCCATTTATCAATATTCATATTCACACTAATTATTCATATTCACTCACCACATTGCGGTCAGTGGATAGCTCGTACTTAGCAGAAAAAAGCACCTTTGCATGGTATTATATGTGACCTGCCATGACAGAGGGATCCAAAAGTCGCTGACCGCTGAGCCGAGAAAAATCGAGTTTGAAGTCAGATCATCAAAATTGGTCGAAACCATCAAATTTCTGTTTTGGGCACAATGTTGTAGTCTAATGTTTCGTCTATCATCTGCTGAAATTTCGACGCTAAATGACCAAAGGAAAGGCAAGAAATTAGCGTTTTTCTGAGCCATGATATTCCTATTTTTCAACGGAACGGAAACGTGTCTGAAGATTAGAATTTAGCACCCCAGATAGACTCCGCCCCTAGCAACGAGGGAGTGGTCTTATTGGTCAGTGCGTGGCATCCTGGTTACTGACTGGTCATGCGTAGATCGCTGGTGCTAAGCTTGAATGAACATCGCAGAGGTTGCTATACAGACCTTCTATTGTCAAGAGGTGAAAACTGTCTTACTTCCCCTTTATTACGATTACGTCAGAAAGAAAACTTCTAAGGCAGTTTTCTTGAAACGCTGATTTCCTAGACCACCCAACATGGTCTCATGAAATCATCAATATCTCTGCAACCAAGTACTTTAATGAGTCATGTTATATATGAAATTAAAGCGGAAGAGTAAGGAAATAATGTCATGTCATTTTCAGAAAATCAACCTCCCTCGACTTTCGGATCCTTTTGTTGTAACAGGTCACATATGTACTAGATATTATGGAGGAACACTATATGTATCCTCCCCAGTGCCTTCATTCATCACCAACATATTGAGGAATGAAGAAGATAATGAATTCCATAATGAATGCATATGACAAGAATGAATTAACCCTAGGTGTGCGCAGGCACTTCAGCTTAACTTGCCACACTTTTACACTAGCATTCACTAATCCATCCAAAGTTCACCCAGTCAGGGTGTAGCAAGGTGCCTCAGTCCAACAGAGAAGACCATGGCGACACCATAGGGATTAAAAGGGGATTAGGTAATCTCCATTCATTGGCAGTTAGGTCACTCCCTTTTCGAGAAGCAGACATTCCTCAAACCAATCTATTGCTGGTGAAAACATCAAACCCTGGATATTCTCAACAGCTTCAAGTGGCCTTTGCTAGAACCCGACTGTACCAGAAGTCATTCTTTCATGATTCCATGAAGCTATGGAACTCTCTGCCAGATGCCCTCATCAAAATGTGTACCTCTGATACCAGTTTCAGGCATGAGGTACAGAAACTCCAGCTCCGATAGAAGGGGAACGCTATTTTTTAGCTGCACTTAATTTATCATGTAGTTATTTTTTAATATGGCACTGTACATACACCACACCAGACTCGTCAAACAGTATGAAAATACACCAGATGGTGAACTGTGCATATTCAGAAAAAGAAGAAGAAGCAAAGTTAGCGATTTCCCACCATGGAGAAGATTATAAATCACATGAACAATGTGTGTTCTGGGAGGCAATATTCTGGCATGTGTTGAGTTTGTGAATATCAGATGACATGTGAAATTTGTAACAGGGAAATATATGAAATATACACTACACATCACACATACTGTAAAAGTGGAAATTTTTGCAGTGATGAAATTTTCGCGCATTTCGCAAAATCTGAAACCAGCACGAAAATAAAAGCACACAAATATTTTTGCTTGACATATGTTCCAGTAGTTGATGTCAGGATTCCGCAGAATTAAAAACATGCGAAACTCTTCTTACCCAGCTGAGCGTGAAAAATTTAGTCACGCAAAAATAGCAATTTTTCCAGTAACTCTTGGCAGAGTGATATTATGGTATCAGTGTTGTATCAGTACTGCTTATCTCCTTGAAGACATGCTTTTACAGTAACATCTTTATATAAGGGAGCAAGTGTGTAAACATCCACTGTTGTTTTTTATCCCTGAAAACACCAAAGTCAGAGTTCACCATATACATGAGGGTAAGAAAACATTGGTATTGTGCTACTGCGGATAACATGGGCAGATCGGCTCGGTGTCTACCACTGGTGCCCGCTGCATCAGCATGCCGCTCCACTTGCAAATGCAACAGTGTTTGCTGCTCAAGTTATCCTACCAACCACCAACGAACACTCACATGTTTATTGGTGGTAAGAAAGTGGAGCAGTACGCCGATGCGCTGGGTGCCACTAGTTACTTCGAGTTGCTCTCTATCCATTTGTCGTGTAAGATACAAAATATCTCAGATCTCTGTGGATTTTTTTTTTTTTTTCTTCTTGATTCCAAAAGCAGGGGTGCACTGTATACACAAGATTTTAGGGCAGTCTACATATTGTTTGTTCAGAGCCAGTGAACATACACTTTTGTAATAGGTGATTTGAATGCATGTAAAAAAAAACAAAAGACACACACAAAAAAATAATTGGGAAATTGTTTTCCACTGCCACAGCGGTGTGAAGCTCTGAAATTTCACACTCTGTCTCTCTCTCATTTGATTGCACACAACTTGAATTGTGGCAGAGTTTTGGTACACAGAGTATACCAGGCCATACACTTGATGAATGATATCCGACAAATCATGAAATTTGCGATCAAAGAAGAGATAAAACACACTAAGGCATAGATATATCACACTCAAGTTCTCGTGGAATGAAATATATCTCCCGAAAACCCTATGAATTTCTCTGAATGCTGAACCATGAATTGAATGGGAAAGATTACTCATTTGGGACGGTAATTCTGAGATAAACTACTCCACATGTATGTTGGTTGAAGATGAACCTTGATACAAAAAGAGTTATTACAATGACCTCTAAACATCTACACTGTAGCTGTGAAGAAAAAAAAAAATATATATATACACATGACCTTTAAATACCTGGCAGCTTTCAGTACTTAGTCAATGGGTTACTAGCAAGAGCGAAAGAAAACATGAAAATACGAAAAGTGACAAAAAGGATATGGATGAGAAATATATTGCAAGCATATTGCTAGAAAAGGATAACAGTTTGCTGGAAGGAACCTTCCTCCTGCAATTGCTCCTCAAGGTGAACGCATCACGCTTGACTTTCTAGACAATTGTAGTACAGCTCTCACCCTCCATATACCCAGGAACCGCCTTGACCAATGCACCACCTACACAAAACCCATGTTTTATAAATATCTGGCAAGCTTGGATGATCTCTTATTGGATGAAGACTACACTGAAAATTTTCTGGGTCATCTGAATGCTGGAGATCAGCAGTCGATCTCTAAAGAAATGTATCATAACTCTGATGGAGTGTATGAAACATTACAGAATACCTTTCCCCTCATCACTACGCATATTTCCTACAATAATAGAAACAAGAGATGAAATGAACAGAATCAAACCAGCTTCGCCATTAATCTGAATGTCACAGACATGAATCTAAGCAGAAGAACCACTGCATCATACAGCAGCAAGTGAGCTCTATGACAATGTGGGTCAGAAGTTATTGAACGTCTCTGTGTCGGGAGTGGTGATCTTTTTTTTTTTTTTTTTTTTTTGTCTTACTTCAGTCATTTCCAACTGTGTATCTCCACCCCCCCCCCCCCCCGACTTGACACACTTCTGACACATTAGCTGCACAAATTCACCAAGCTCAGGATATATTGTATCATACAGTTCTAATCTATATTACACATGGTCTTTAATGCAGTAAAAATAACTTTTGGTTTTTTTTTTCATGATAGGGTGCATGCACACCTATGTTGCTAATGACACAGCCAACAAATCTTTTGTTTACCAGAGATATGTCCTAGGTAGGTGCTATGTAGGTTGAAATGCATGACTGAATGGCACGCCTGGTTTGACAAAACCCTGCTTTAACCAATCCTCTACCCAAACCTGAAATCTGCACAAAGTTTGCACAGCGTTTACCAGGTTCCCATTGGCTGTAGGCTAAAGGGGACAAAAGTACAGCTCATAATCTGTGTGCGTCAAGCACAAACCACATTACTATTAGATTGTTCAGTATCTCCTGCCCGAACCGATGCTCACAAAAAAAAAAAAAGACCATCAAACCTCATTCCACACCAAAGCACTTGTGGGGTGTCTCTACTCCTTCTCCTCCAAACTCCTCCTCAACTCTGGTATACCAGAAGATCTAATCTTTCTACGCGGCACTGATAGACACCGTGGGTTTTTCAATTTGTTAAGTGCATTCACATTATGAAACAGGAATACCTGGGAGGGTTAAGTCAAAGACTCTTGGAATACTGGTCAGCATCCACTGGTCAGTTTTGACGATAAAAGGGACACTCAAACACAAGAGAAAAAAAAAAGTATTGTGTGACATAACAATGAATAGGTGCATTTTGATAATCAAGCTCTTAGCTGAACCATGAGCATTCTATAAATAGTCACAGACATGAACAGTGAATAGTTTTTTGTGGTATGAGAAAACCACTTTTGTGATTGTGTTGAAATCGCCTGAATCTCCTCTCAAAATTTCCATCATACAGCCACACTTTCAGAAAACTAGAAAATTTCAGTCATCCTTTTGTATCAAAACGCCACAGTGCCCAGCACAAGATGTCCCGTCTCTCAAAAAACTTTTACATCATTTTCGTCAAATCACTTATTTAACCATCTCAGTAATCTGAAGCAGACTTTCATCCTGCCAATCTGCAGCCACACGGCATTCGTCATACTCGCTAGCAGAGCTTTCAACTTTCGTTTTGTGACATGACTTGATTCAAACCACACACAATATAACAATGATTGGTACTTGATGCATAACATCCTCTCTTTGACTACAGCAATCTATGCTGAACAGTCCAATTTGGTGTAAAGACACTTCATACCTCTCTATTTCTGCTTGCTCCTATCTCCGTTTGGCCCTTCCAAACAGTACTTACTCCAGACTTGGTCAAAACAGAGGACAATCTATTAAATATGTTCATTACATGGCACGACAATCCTCTTCTTCCCTTCCCTCATACTGCTGTGACCGTGAGTAAGCAAGAAGACATCCGCTGCTGGAGCACCGGCTCGCGGGCCCACGTCGCGCCCGCCGGGGCCGCCAGGACCCGCAGGCCGCTCAGGTCGAAGACGCCCGGCTGGCTGCAGCAGGACAGGATCTGGACCTGTTGGTCCTGCCGGCAGGCCAGGGAGAGGTGCCGACTGGATTGGCCCACCCAGCTGAAGCCACTGCTGCTTGTGCTCAGGGATGATGGGGGTCCGACACGAGCCCTGGCTGCATCACTGGTACTGCGGATGGATATGACACATCAGACGTTGATCATAGAATGCAACACTGGCACACTTAAAACTTGTCATCATCATCATTTTGTACTCTGCTTTGAGTCACTACTTGAGCAGTCAGCTGTGAAATATAAATATGACCGTGCATCACAAAACCAACAAAAAGTCACACCCATTGATTTTACGTGTGGATTCCAAAAAAGGTGAAACAGGTCAACCAAGTCAATCTTAAGTTTTTCATATTTTCTGTAAGAGCGATTTTTCTTCCGCATCATTCCTAAAATGAATGTGTAAGTGTGTTGTTAGTCATTTTTCTACAACCCTTTTTTTTTTTTGCAGAGTTGTGAGATCAAGTATGTCTTTAATAGTCTTCATTTCTTGAAAATCCTTTGCACACTGTTCACTTTCAACCCTAACAAGTTTCGAAAGGATAATGCTACTGCTTTGAAAGTTGGCATTAATCATGAACAGAATGTGTTAATAAAGCATGCTCAATTTCAGCTTAATCTGATAATCCCTTCATTGTTGTCACTCCGGTGGTTTACATCCTGTTTTTTGTCCCATTCATCTCACAGCTAGCACAGCTTGGTAAAGATTAAACGCTTGAATAGACCCTGTACTTCAGAGCCTCTTTTCTCTGTTCACACTTTTCCAGAGTGTGTGCTTTCTTTCCAACATTTAGATAGGTAAAGGTTAGAAGAGTCCATTTGAATTGAGTTATACATCATTTTAAAGCTTAGAGTCTGCTCTTTCAGGATCTGCCCTCAACTAAAAATCCATGTCTGGCAACTTTTTGTTGGTTTTGTGATGCAGGGTCACAAAGACGGATCAAAACAAAACTAGCACTGTCCTTACATTTGCTTTCAAATCTTAATTTGCTAAAAAGTCATACCAAATGATTCAGATATTCTATAAAAGCATCCAAATAGGTAACAGAATAACCACACTATTCAGTCAGTAAATTCTAAAATAAAATAGAACAAGACAATCCTAACATAAATCACCTGTTTTTCACTTTTTGCAATCCACATGTACTCCAGCATCACTCTAGACTTGCGTGTGGGTGTTTAATACTCGCTTCTACTGAACAAAATTTTATTTAAAATACCTAAACTTCTGGAGCGAAACCTATCCCCTGCTTAGTCAATAAAACATTTGACAACCCCAGGCAGTCCACGTAGCCACACACTGCAGTACTTAAGCGTTTGGCTGTGCTTCAAGGACAGAACAGCACTCCCCTCATCCTCACCTCTCATTCTCGATGGCCGACGTGGTTTCTATGACGACATCCAGGGCTGAGTCGGTGCAGTTACATAACGTGAGCATCACTGGGAGTGGGCATATCCTGCCACAAGGGAAGAAGCAAGATAAAGACAAGGTTTGGATAGGAACAGGAAGTCCCAATTCAGGGAGATTTTTATATTCTCTTATCTGGACATGAAGGGATAAAGAAGAGTAGCAGGTCGGCCAACATTCCTACATCAAATCAGGGAGATTCCATACAGCAATCAGGGAGATGTCTGTGTGTTACATGCATTTCAGTGGGCAAAAATAATTCCCAAATCAGGGAGATTCTAATATTCTCTTACTCAGACATGAGCAGAATTTGACATTTTCAGGGAGACTCCTGCAGAATCAGAGAGACTTGGCAGCTCTGGAGTAGGCACAGTCAGACTGGCAAAAGATCGAGAAGTTTATAATCGCAATCTTTAAGATCTCAGAGTTTTGCCAGCGTGATTGCAAACCACCTGCTTTCGGCCCTTGCCTCAGAAGCGCACGTCTATTGTACTGAACAGTCCATTGTTACATCACAATCACTAGCAATCGGACTGGGTATTCTTTCTTCTTCCTTGCCCACGTGCACTAATGACCCAAAATTCTCGATCCAAAGATCGAGAAGTTTGGCTGCTAGTGTGACTAGACAACCAAAGATTGCGAAGACTTTGTGACCTTTTGTCAATGTGACCACGCCTATAGAGAATTTTTGTTTTGTTTTTTTTTTTTTCAGGAAGCTCCCTACAGAATCAGGAAGAATTGGCAGCTCTGCAACTTCCTACTGGTCTGCCTGAAGAGTTGGTGTAAGATAGGAAGCCATGCTGAATCCCTACAGAGCAAGCATGCCAGAGGATGAATAGTTCGTTGCCATGGAAACTCACCTGTTCCTGGTGAAATCATGCTGGAGCATCTCGCTGTACTTGAGGCTGTACTTGACCAGCGAGGTCATGACCCCGGGGCTGGGCAGGACGGGGTCTTGGCTGACCGGCTGCTTGGCAAACTTGATCTGCTTCTGTTCCACTGGAAGCTACAGAAATGTCATAACCAAGGCGACTTCATCTCCGTATTGAAATTCAATGCATATCCCCACTTAGCGGTTCACGCAAATGCTACACAGTGAAACTTTATGTGTGTACCATAGCCTACATCACAGCAACAATGTGCTGGATAGCAATCAATGTGAACAGTGATGTTGAGAATTTAATGTCAAATATGACATATACCCCACCTCATCAGGTTTGCAAAAGAATGCCACTCTTGAGAACTTGAGATCTTTCTGAGCCATGCTAAAATCTTTTGCCTCACAGACTAAAAAAAAAAAAAAAAAATCTTGCAATGTAATTCTGAAACAATGAAATGTTTCATGAACTGATTGATAACAGAGAGAGGATTTTACGTCTTCTCCTCAACCAAACTTGGTGGTATTCCACAAGAATTTTTTACCATATCAGTTGTGACCCTGAAAAGTAATACCATGTTGTAAAGAGTCATGTGAAAGATCAATAGTCTCCCATTTCTGTGACAACCACAAATATGATGTAGCGATATTTTTATGGTACTGTGATTTTGACACAAATATGGTTGATTTTGATGCAAACAATGCTGATATGACACTACCAATACAACCAACTTTAACACAAATACATCTGACTTTCAAACAAATATGGACTATTTTGGCCTTACCTTCCTGACGGGATGGGAGAGGACTTCTGCACTGAGTTGGTCCAGAAGGAGATGGCTCTGTCCATACAGGGTGTGGTCTCTCCCCTCCTCGTCAACCACAAATGCCTGGAGGAATGCCAAGAGAATCTTCATTTCAATTCATGAAACTGAGATAGAGTTTACTTAAGCACACATACACCTACATCTACCAGCATAATTTCACACAGAATTACAAACAAATAAATATTTCCCTTAACCTTTTGAAGACGAACTGATTTTAATATAACACATAGTTCCCATTTACCCCATCCCAAGAATACTAGCAACCAGTCTTCAACAGGTTAAGACAGTATTTCCTCATTTGGGATAAAGATGAAATATGCACCAATTTTGGTAGATCCGATCATAAATGCCATGTAAAACCCTCCATCAGTAACAACATCTCACTCAAAAATCCTCAGTCTTCACCATGAACATAAAAGTTTACCTTCCAGAGCACCAGGAGAGCTAGGTCTGCTGCACAGCACTCTTGGAGTGGGCCACCACTCTGGGTCTGGCCCCCTGGCGCCAGCCATCCCTGGGTGCCATTCTCTGCCGTGCTACCACTACCAACGGGGGTGCCCATGGAAGAGAAGGGTAAACTGACCCCTGTATTAGCTGGAACGCCCTTCAGCTTGGAGCGCAGGTAGAAGTCGGTGCAGGGCATTGAGTTGATGGCAGCCTAGTAGGTAATGATAAATGGTCACATACAAGGTAATTTTTTTCTCCCACTACATACTATTGTAAGAATCACAAATGCTGGATTATTCAATGAAAGGAATGTTATCAATGACACATAGTATCACTGTCAACTAGCCTACACAATCTCAAAGAATCATCATAATTTGGCCAATGAGAACTTTCCTTTTACAAAATCATCTCTCAAACCATTTATGATTATATCTTTTTGCAACAGTTTAGTCAGGTAAAAAATTCATGAAAATGTCCACACTGAAAAACATTTCTCACAAAAGATTGTCAGGTTTTCTGGAAGCCTTTTAGATCGCAGTTTAGGAGCTGCATCCTGCATGAAGCTCTACAGCTGTGTCACTAAAAAAAAATAAAATTCTCCCTACATTCTTACACTCACCTTGTCTTTACCAAATAGCACACTGGAAAATGTTAGCATCTGTCCATTTGTATTGCCTGCAGTGTGTAAAAGACAAAAAAAAAAAAAAAAAAAAAAAAAAAAACTCACTTGTCAGGTTCCTAAAACGCATACATAAAAAATTCTTGTATCTACTACATATGACATTGTTATTTGACAATAAAAACATTACATAGTAAACTGGCAAATAAAAGCTGCTTTAATCATAAAATGTTGATATTCCAGAGACAATCGAAAGATCATTCTCGTATGTTAAACAGACATCAACATCACATAGGTATATATTCACGCTGTGGAACAGATACTAGGTTTTAAATGAAAGGAGATGAACAAGTTCAACACAACTGTAAAACACTTAAAATTACCTTTCCCAATCTCAAAAGATATGAGCAACAGCACATACTGGGAAACATATGACAGAAATATCATCAGTAGGAAAGGGAGCAGTTTTCATAAAACATGATGTTGCAAATATATGTTGCTAAACAGAGCTCAGTCTTAAATTCTCTGCAACATACCTATCTGCTTGGCCTTGAAACACAGTTTCTGGGATTCCCCACTGCCAATTTTACATTCTGGAGAGAGTGAAATATAAAATAAAGACATGAGCTACAATGTGGAAAAAAAAAATCAAATATTATGCATATGAATGGTGAAATTGCACAAATCACTTATATGCTCCTTTGTAAACCTTATGTGACCCTGCATTAAAAAAAAAAAAAAAAAAAAAAAAAAAGTCACCAGATATGGATTTTTAGTTAAGGGCAGATTCTGCTCCAAAAGAGCAGACTTTACGCTTTGAAATGATGCATGACTCGATTCAAGTGGACTGTCCTAACCTATGTACATATTGGAAAGAAAGCTCACACTCTGGAAAAGAGTGAACTGAGAAAAGAAGCTCTAAAGTGCAGGGTCTATTCAAGTGCTTACTCTTTACCAAGCTGTGCTAGCCATGTGATGAATGGGACAAAAACAGGATGTAAACCACAGGAGCAACAACAATGATGGGATTATCGGATAAAGCTTAAATTGAGCATGCTCTATTAACACATTTTGTCCATGATTAATGCCAACTTTCAAAGCAGTAGCATTAAGTTATTAGAGTTGAAAGTGAAGAGTGTGTACAGGGTTTTTAAGACATGATGACACACCTAATCACACTATTCTACAAAAGTGTTCTCGTGGAAAAACTGCTAAAAACACACTTTCCTGTTCGTTTTATGATCCCAAAGTGTGTGCCTCAGCTGGCTATATCAACACACATGACAATTATCAGGCTACTTCAGTGTAGGGTGTTACACTGTCAAAATGACTTGGGTAGTGGATGGAAAAATCTTGCTCTGTTGTAAGACTTTTGATTATGTTAAATAGGAACCATGCTATTTAAGACGAATTTTGGTGTCATGCTGCAAAACACTTTTATAATTTCTAGAGCACTAGAAACTTCTGTGATACATCTTGAGAGGAATGAGCATTTGATGATGATGATGATACTGACAACTGTTGTCTTACCTGACTCCATCCCAGATAGAGGAGAGAGGCGCCACCATGGACTGACACTAGTCACCTGCTGGAGACTGATCTCAGTGATACTGGAATCATGGACCTATTGCATGGAGAAATATTCACTGTTAAACACTTCAACCTCATTGGTATTTAAGCAATAGGGTATATTTATGCAGAGGGATACAGTATGCAGCTTAAAGTTTGCTCAACCAATACATTACTAGATTTTAAAAAAAGAAGAAAGAAATCTTTTTCATTGTTTGATACATCAAGATGTAAAATCCACATAAAAGAATAAAGGGTTTAATTGCCATCAGCTAGTCTTCATAGAGATGGTATATTAAGACAATGTGAATTACTCACACCAGTGTGCCTTATAGAATGGGCAGAGAGAATCCTGCAATCGCTTTGGCCGAGAGTCATGTATCAATTTGTACTGGCAGCATGCTTTTTCACTGGCAATAGGCTCTATGCTTGAGAGCATGTACCTATCAAAGAGGGCTATACCGACCTGATTCATATTTTCCACTGTGAGCGAAACCACAAGGTTGAGGCTGTTGGGATCATGAGAATCAGATGTCCTCCCATCTATAGTGTGGGCGCGGTCAGCCCTGGCAGTCAGCGACACCGAGTTACTGGTGTGGATTGTGGCTGTGTGTTGTAGAGTACGATGCCTGGACGCAAACAAAACAGAATATGTGTTATAATCTTCTAGAATGAAAGGGGGCTAGAATGATAAAATACTTGACATTGGCTGGCTGGCTGCTAGTAATCTCAAGAATACAGGTTGAAATATCAATGATAACAAGAAATAAAGTTTTTCACATGCATCTATATCAGCACACCTTTCTCCTCAGTCCCAGCAGATCATTTCGCATTTGAAAACAATTTGCAATGAGAACAAAGCCATCTCAAATTAACACCACCTCTAACCTGATCAACATTTTTGCTTTATGTAGCTTGGGCAGTCTGGCCGCAACTTCTTGAGAAGTCACCCGTGAAACTTCATGCATGCACTTAGGAAGTTCCTTAATTCTCTCAAAAACTATGCTTAGTTTTGTGGAGTGTGGCCAAACATGACTGAAACTTTTGAGGGTGTGTGTCACCATTTCATGTTGTTTATGCTCAATGTACATTATTTTGCACACCGTTATGTGTTTGCATTCTTTATATTCAGGGAAGGTGTGAAGTTTTTGTCTTAGTTGAGCATGTGTGTTAGAGACCGAAACTACAGGTATTTTTACATTAAAAAAACTATATGCAGTTTTGTTGGCAGCGTCACTGTGTGCTCAAACTTCCAGAAGTTATTGGGAAGTAAACTACGTGCAGTTTCGAGTAGTCTGACCAGGGCTAAAGTGTGCCCTTCTTGTCTCCAAAGAGAAGTATGCATAGACTGACTATCAGGCTACGCTACCTTATCTGGGTATTTTCCTCCGTGGTTTCGTAGAAGAACAGCACCCTAACGTCGTGGAGTCCGCTATCATCCGGTCCCCTGATCCACATTGGCATCTGGAGCGAGCATCCGGGGGCTAGCTGGCCCTCTGGCAAGACAATCTCACTTACGCTACTCACATTGCACTTGCCCGTATCCACACTGTGGGCTGCACACAGGCCCTCCTCTGAAATTGGAATTGTCCTGCCACTGTGGCCATCTGCTGATTGGCTAATCACGCTAGAGTCACTAATGCTGCTGGTCTGTGATTGGCTGGAAGAAGAGTTTGAGGAGACCTCGTGGGCGTGGCTAACAAAGGAGAAGATCTCGGGCCTGTCCACTATTGTGTGCAATTTGTGGAGCGGACACTTCCCCACGTTCGATATTTCCATGGTCACTTTCACAATTTCCCCGCACATGAGATTGGATGGCATCGATGAAAACGTCACCTGGGTTCAATTCAAGAGGAATGAAAGTAATGGACATTACAGGTAAGGGGCATGGATTACAATTATTACCACACAAAAATACAACATAACCACTAAAACTGCTAGATTAACAACCTCACAGCCTTCTGTATAGGGGGACTTTTGGAGATACTCTTGTGTAAGATGTTTTATTATCCTTTCAACCTTCTTACCCTAAGTACGGCACACACTTCTGAAAACCAAGTTTGTCTCGAACAATTCTTCCTTCGGATGCAGGTCCACAACTGGTTTATATGCTATGCCAGAAACAATGACAATTTTGGACTATTATAATTATAAATAAGATAAGAAAAAGATTATCTTATCCATGCTGGTACTGTTCTTCCTAGTACTTGGCTCCATACCTAAAAACACACAAGGGGAAAAAAAAATGGAAAACACGAAACAAAACAGACACATATTCTGACCCAAAAGGGTATGTAATAAAAAAATTGGAAAATAATACACACAAAGCATGTTCAACAGGATTTTTAAAGAAAAAAATGCAACATAATATCACTGAATGGCCCATTTACCTCTAGTAAGGGCATGTGAGGTGCAATGACTGGATCCAAACGCCTGTCGGGACCATACAGCATCCCGCATCTCTCTGCCTTGGTGCTGTTCAGGCGGGGCCCCTGGATGTCCAGGTCCTGGCGACCCTGGACCTGGGCCGGGCCAGAGGTGAAGGAGACGGGCCGCTTTACCACGGGCCTCCCGTGGGCGTTGACCACCTCCTGGTTGAGGGGGTCCGAGCCCTGACCAGTGGTCTGTCCCGAGGACTGGGCGGAGAGGTTGTAAGCCACGCCCACTATGTGAAGCTCACCGGTTTGGAGCGGCGTCAGGCCCAGTCGCAGCTGGGAAGATTTGAAATGTTGGCATGTCAATGCATATCTTGATAGACTTAAGAAAGTGTGAACATGGGTATTCCAAACAAGGCAAACATTTGTCATTTTAAAATGGCACAGTTCAGGTAGTTGATACAATTAGATTGGTTTCATGTATGGATTCTACATTTTAATGTACACAATGGGAGTATAAGTCTTGAGGTTTCATTATTACCAAGAAAAACAATATACAGTTGAACCTCTCTTATCCGGCCTCCCTTTATCCGGATCTCTCTATTATACGGACGCAATCTCGCCGTGATTTTTTTTTTTTAATAATTACAGGAGGAAAGGGGGATTCCCAACTCCTTGAGAACTCCTACACAAACACACATGAATTACATATTACTTCCAACATTAACATACACCTCTATTTTGGGGTCTGTTACTGAGTGTAACAATGAAAAGGTTGCAGTATACACATTACTACATGTGGTACTACAATGGGCTACATCAGTACATGTGTATGTATATGTACATGTATAAAGCATTCGAGTCTCCCGTATCCGGCCAAATCCCTTATCCGGATGAGCCCCGGTCCCGACTTGTCCGGATACGAGAGGTTCAACTGTACAGACAATGACTTGTGTGGGAGGGAAAATACAAAATGATCCCTTGAAAACTTTAAATGGTTGGTAAGGGAGGCTACCAGTCCTGAGACAAGGTTCAATGTCTCCTTCATAGAAGTATGTCAGTTCTTGCAAGTTCAGACTGTTCTTCATTTGAAGTAAATTGTCTTCAAGACAAGCAATATTTCTTCTTTCAAAGTCATGCTGGAGACACTGGTTACTACCAGGGGGGTATTGATGATCATGAAGAACTCCCCCCTCCCCCTCCCCCCCCCCCCCCAACAGACAAGAAGACACACAGTCTCTTCTCTCGGCTCTAAATCTACCACATGGTGAGGAGACGTGTCGTAAGGCTTACCAGTTTGTAGTCATTTCCTGCCAAGACGACTTCTGGAATGCATTGCACTTTCACCGCACTATCCACGCCAGGAACCTGCCGAGACGAATCATTGTCATCATCCACAGTTGTCTCGCTTCCTTTTTTTTTTTTTTTATACTCCTAACCTGGAAGTCTTTGCCTGCATCATGTTAACATTCTCATGCATTAATCCATGCAATGTATGGCTATGCTGCTGCAATTTATGTCTCTTGGAAATATGTGACTTTAGAGTTTTTATCCAAACTTAGATAAGAGTAGACCATTCCTACATACATCACTAACAATACAATACATAGCTACAATATTTGATCTGCAGACTCATTGCAAATAAAAACCCAACACAACCTTTTCCCCTGAAATGTAAAACCTATATTGACCAAATTTTTTTTCATTTCTAAGAACTAAAAATTTCGAACAGACTACCTTGTGAGTTGAAAATGTATGTGGAGCCACTATACTTCTTCAAGTGAACGTAAATCACACAATCAGGGCATATTTTAGAGCTCTTAAAACAACATTTCAAAGGCCCAACAGCATGATTCAAATGGGCTAATTTCTTATACTGAATAGTTTTCTAATGAAAGTAATCATCGTCTTCAATGCAAAGTTTGCCTTAACGGTCTCAAACCTTGCTGGAAGGTTACCCTACCTCGTGACAACTAATGAACGATATCAAGTGAAATTCATGCCTTAAGAAACTTAATTGGAGGGAGCAGGTGCATAAAATGGTTTGTTACGCTGCAGGAAAAGAAATGTCTGTGAATTCATATACACTCCATCCAGAAATGCTCTATTCTCTAAATATCGCATGAAGTCACTCACATCGCTGCCGCTGACGTGCGGCTCATTGGTCAGCACCTGCGGCTGATGCTCAGGGTTCTCCTGATTGCCGCCCTCGTAGTTGACGGGAAGAAACTTCCAGAGCAGCGTGATGTTGGTCAGGACGAGTGAGATCTTCAGCGGGTTCTCCAGGACCAGCTCAACAGTCATCGGCTCTGTTAGTGAAATGCGGTCAAGAGACGCAATATCAGTCAGCGAACTTCAAAGTAAGGCTTCCACAGCTTACACACTTAACCCTCTACATGTCATGTTCGTATTCGTTGCTGCACAAGTGCCAGTATCAGGTATACATTCTGGAGATCAGCACAGAGTACTTGTTTCAATATCTGTGCCCAATGATCTTGGTGGATTGTATCAAATGCACACCTGAATATACTATTAACCCCATAAACTTGTCTTCTTTTTTTCTTTTCTTTTTTGCTCCTTTTCCTCATTCTATGTGGTTATATTTTGTACAAGTAAATTGCCACAACATTTGGGCTTTCCTGAAGCATTTTTCTTTGGAGCTGTGAATTACAATCCTTGTGTCTTGTACATTTGGCTGCATTTGAATGTTTGTTACAAAGCCAATTTGTCTGAATTGTGTTCAGCTGGTTGCATAAAATATTACCATTTCTACGGTAGATTTCTGAAAATGAAGTGGGTCGCATCACATATCATTGGAAGAGTTATGCTGTAAATTTGAGAAATATCAAAATCAGGAAATTGATGTTTAGCAACTATTTCAGACTCACATAATGACAGGTCACGACTTAACCCTAACTAGGCCGTCGACCGCACGATCGCGACGAAAATTGGCACACACATTGCCTATGATGTAATCTAAAGTACTACGAAGTTAGATTTAAAAAAAAATTGTCATTTATGCTAAATTATGCTAATTTATGCATAATGATACATGAAATCAGACAATTTGGTATAAATCACTAAATAAAGCTCGAAATGGGCACATTTTTTGTGTAAATATTCTTTTTAGTGTCCTAAGCAAATATAAGAGAAAAAAATTGAGCCATCCGAAAAAAAATTTCTTAAGTATTTTATTGTTTTTTTTATTTCTTATGTATTTCTTTGTTTTTTCGACTTTATGTTTTTCATTGTTTTTTCGATGAAACTTGTCTGCGACATTCTTCCGAACAAGAAAATATGTTATTAGTTGATTTTAATCAATAAAACCCCAAAATAATCATGCTTTTATGAAATTTGACTTGTAAGCACAGTTTCCATTGAAATTGTACACGAATTCACGTTTTTGAGCAATTTTTGGTCTGACATGCATATACATATTTATGCGAAACTTCGGAACCGCACGCCCGGGCATCGCAAATTTGGTGTCAAAAGATGCGGGAGACTCGACAGAAAAAAGTCATGAAACGTCGCGGCGATAGCTTTTCACGTTGGCGATACATCGCGCGAAACGTCGAGGGGGGGGGGGGGCCTCGGAGGCCCCCCCCCCCCCCCCCCGGCCTAGTTAGGGTTAAAGAGGAAGACGGTTTTTGGTATATATTGTGTCATGATAATGGAGCAGCTATAACCTTACAATATCTCTAGTAACCAAACTTGGTGTATTAAGAAAATGGTGCTATTGCTGTACATAGACAGTCTAGCAGGGATAAATACAACATGTGATGTTGCTGTGGGGGAAAATGGGAAAAACAAAACAAAACAAAACAACTAACAAACAATAAATCAAACAAACAACTATCAAACAAAGAAACAAAACATGTAGTAAGCACAAATTTGTCAAGGGAAGTCAAAAGGGACATAGACCCACCTCCCAGGATACCAACTGGACTGATGGAGTTGTCCGTCCCACTGTGTAGAAGCTGGGGGTGGAACTGGAACCATGATGGGACCACCTTGGTCTTGTTTGCTGCCATGGTGACCGCCTCCTCCATGGAGCACCATTCCTCCATCTCGGTCTTGTTGAAGATGCAGCCAAAGGTCACTGACGTTGCTGCCACTCTGTTGTCTGTTGCACACATAAAATGATGAACAGAATACGTATGAATAATGTCTGCACTGTCACAGCATTTTTGAAATGTTTACACTTGAAAGCAAGATAATATCAATATGCGCTTGCTTTCATTAATGCCTTGTCAGCCTTGAACTACTTAACAAAACAATGTCCAAATTTCGGAGCTTGAGTATTTGTTCCAAGTTCAACGGGTCACTGCCGGCAACCAGGGACAGCCTGGTGGTAGTGTCGCTGCCTGGAAAGCAGTAGATGAAGGGTTCGAGTCCCATGATTTCTTTTTTTCGATACGTTTGTTAAATTACAGATCAGCAGTTGCGATCTTACAAATTTCATTTGTAGAGGGAGACAAATTGAAGAAAATGTTTACACTTTTCATGTAATTTTCAGCTATGACTACTGCAGCTTGGCATCAGCAGAATGGAGCCTCTGTCCCATCATGAATACACATAAAATACATAACAATGGAAGCTCACATCGATAGCACAATTAAGCTGTTAATGTGAAGGAGACTTCAGACAACTGTGTTAAATTCATAAAACAGCAGATAACAAGAGAAGAGAAAATATATCACAATAACAGATAGCAAGGGATGTCCATGCCATGTCATATCCGAGGACAAAGTGTTCTTGCCTCTTACTAGAGGAGGTGGCATAATTACACACAACAATGCTCGGCAAGATTCGGTGGGACTCAAACCCAAATCCACTGGATGCAATTCATACATGCTACTGACTGAGTAACCTCGAAAAGCCCTCTCAGAGCTGTCAAGACGGTGGTGTGTAACTTTACTGAGCTCACCTGAGTACTGAGGTCTGTCTGGAGAGGCAAGTAGGATCCTGGTGGCCGACTTCTTGATGACAGGAAGCGGGAGCTGGGGTAATGCCCCTAGAGTCTGCCCGTCAGCATACTGAATTGTTAGCAGTTGCTGCAAGAGATGAGATTGATAATGATAATGGTGATGATGGTAATGACGATGATGATAAAGACGATCATGATAATGATAACAATCACACTCACTACCATCATAATTATTATCATCATCTGAGTGGCATTTTCATACGTCTACTAGTAAGATGTCACAAAACTCGTACAGTGAAACCCCGTTATAACGAGTTCGGTTATAACGAGGAACCGCTTATAACGAGGTGATCGCGTCGGTCCCGTTTTCCTTTGCGTGTAAACCTATGGCAGAACGAATCGGTTATAACGAGTTCGGTTATAACGAGATTCCGGCTATAACGAGGACAATTTCGGTGCATCATGATAAAGAAAAACATAAGCAATTTGATCGGATATAACGAGGTTCCATTTCTCGACTAAATTGCCGCTTTCAAACACGCGACAAACGAAACAATGAAAACCGAATTCACGCTATCCACGTCTTTTTCCGTTTTGCAGAGAACCATTCTTCCATGTTTTCTTCTAAATCACGCGATAAGACACAGGAATGCCTTCCGATGTTTCTACTATTGAATCAAATATAATCATTCGATTTTCTTTTCCGCGAGATAGGCGTGCGTGATATTAGGGCAGACCACACCGCAGCGAGAAAAAAAAAAAAAAAGATAACGCATTCAAAAACTTTTCATGTAGCGACACTTGAGGCCAAAAATGGACAATTGGAATGCGTGTGCAACTCATTATTATATCCTTTCCATTTTTAGTTCCGACTTCCAGTTCTTTTGCTGCTTAGCAAATATGAGTGTGGATGATTAAAGCCGAAACAATTAATGAAATCATCGCGATCCCGTCGGGTGACAGTAGCGTAAAAATAGTTGAATAACGCATGTTAACCTCCTTAATCGGTGTTCAGAAAAAGAAACAAACGCATTTATTAATTTGACTAGATCTGGATTTGTTCATTATCATTTAACAGATGATAATTTAAATATGAGTGTGTATGATTAAAGCCGAAATAATTAATGAAATCATCGCGATCTCGTCGGGTGACAGTCGCGTAAAAATAGTTGAATAACGCATGTTAACCTACTTAATCGGTGTTCAGAAAAAGAAACAAGCGCATTTATTAATTTGAATAGATCTGGATTTGGTCATTATCATTTAACAAATGATAATTTAAATATGAGTGTGTAAGATTAAAGCCGAAATAATTGATGAAATCATTGCGATCTCACCGGGTGACAGTAGCGTAAAAATAGTTGAATAACGCATGTTAACCTACTTAATCGGTGTTCGGAAAAAGAAACAAACGCATTTAACAGTTCAAGGATGTACAAAACCCGAAGAGATTTTCGAAAGAAAATAAAGAACGCATTTTTAATCCCGTCGGACGCAACGATCATACATTGTATAAAATTACAGCCGAAATGATTCATGAAATTATCGAATTCCCGCTGGGCTCCAACAGCGTAAAATACCTCTCAACGCATGAATGTTACTCTGAAATTATCACGAGATCTCTCGCCAGGTGACAGTACCTAGCGTAAAAATAGTTGAATAACGCATGTTAATCTAAATCAGAAAAAGAAACAAACGTTTTTATTAGTTTGAATAGATCTGGGTTTGTTCATTATCACAATTTTAACACTGCATTTCACAATGAAGATTTTTCTTTCTTTCAGAATGGTCTATGAGGTACAGATTGCGTAAAAAGGGTCACAACGTAACCTTCCATATTCAATCCTGTCGCATATTTTTCAAGAACGGATGTACAAAACGCGAAGAGATTTTCGGAAGAAAATAAAGAACGCATTTTTAATCCCTTCGAGCGCAACGATCATATATTATACAAAATTACAGCCGAAATGATTCACGAAATCATCGCATTCCCGCTGGGCACCAACAGCGTAAAAATACCTCGCAAGTTATGGTAAACAACGCCTGTATTTTACTCTATTTGCGCTGGTGTTAGGAAAAATTAACAAACAAGAATTACAATAAAGAATTATCTCATTTCATCCCCTACTTTTTCGTCTAATTCACAAATAATTTCCCTTTATTATCTCAATAATAATGATCCATAATGGTGTAATAACAACGCAAAGGATGTTCTTAAGTTTCTTTCATTGATGGGTATGTTCCGATGTCGTGCTTATGTTTTTCTTTGTTTTTGATGCGTACGGTTATAACGAGGTACCGGTTACAACGAGGTAATATCGCCGGTCCCACGGACCTCGTTATAACGGGGTTTCACTGTATGTCGTTTTTGTTTCTTTGTTTTTAATGCAGTTCTGAGACACGCAAAGCAATCACAGAAATAATCAAAATTCAAAAAGAACAGCTACATGTCTAGATGAAGGCTACATGTCCTATGAAGGTCAGAAGGAAATTTGTATCTATGATGTGAACATTGTTTGTGATACATTTAAACACCTGCAATGATACAGACAAACCTGTTTAAAGTGGCCACCAAAGGCAGACGAAAAAAAAAAAAAGTGACCACTGTAGACAGGGTCGCTAACATGGCTTTTCTCCTGGGGGGAAATGTGTTTAGTGGTCGCATACGGCAGGTGGCTGCTATAGACGGTGGTTGTTATAGACAGGTGTGACTGTATATTGAGGAATTTGAGGAGGCATATTTGAAAAAGGGCCCATACTTTGAAAAGACCACACACGTGAGATGAATATAAAGTACCTTGAAAATGGCCAGATACTCTCTGAGAAAGGCCACCTGCTGGACTGCAGGCTGCCGGCTGTCCCGGGTCAGGAGATGTTTGAATGCTGCCGTCGCATTCTCCAGCTGCTTCAGGTTGAAGGACTGCCTGCCCACCGTCAGATTGATGTGGTCCTGCAAGAAAATTGACAAATTTTTATCATCAATTTAGTCATCTGCAACTAACTCGGCCCCTATGAGGCTGATTCAAACAGCTGCTGAATAAAACTTTCACGATAATAGGAACTGAACACATAGATGGAAGTATCTTGTGAGACATTGGTCAAATTGGTCAAAATCCCACAATTCATGCTTGCTTTCAAAACAAAGGGCATCCAACATAAATGTCAATTCAGCTCAATGAACTGTCAAACAAGACACTGTCATCTCAGTAAAATGGGTACTAAAATATAACTGTCCACATGGAATGTTTCAAAGTGTGGGGTATTTCTAAGCATTATTTGCTCTGTGATACTGTTGAAAAAAAAAATAAAAAAAATAGAATATCTTGCTTGTGTTATGTCCCCATGAAAATTCTGTCCTTCTATACTGAGTGAAAAAAAAAAATTGTGTGAGAATGTCCACACATCACTTTTTGTTATTTGTTTGAAGGATATATCAAGAGTGATAGATGCTCAATTTGCATGGAACTTACCTCAGCTAGAGCCCAGCCTTTGCCCTTGTACACCTGCAGGGCTTGACAGTAGGATCGCAGGGCATGTTTCCTCTGTGAACAAGGAGAGAAGAAGGAGAATAACAGCTTTAATCCACATACTATTAGTCCCTTTCCGGGTTTCAAACAATAGTGCAGGGAGCAGCAAAGGTGCAGACTTTGATTTGTAACATTACAGCAATCACCCGATGTTTCCCCTTAACCCTTTGTATGCTTTGAGAGCCGATTAGCACAGAAAACCCCATAGCATTGTACACACTGTCCAAAGTCCCTGGCACAGAAAGTGTTAAGATAGGCAACACATTTTGCCATCTCCTCCAGACTCCCCTGAAACCCCCCCCCCCCCCTTTTCAATACCATATTTGAAGATTTAATCAATATCCTCAAAAGACTTATTCTCTCATAAACACCCCCACCGCTCATAGCATGCCACTCTTGAAAACTCAATCAATATCATCCATTGAAGAAACATCGGGAATATGTCAGAACCTACAACCTGACATCCATCCATCAACACTGGCATCATCTCCCGAACCAAAAGTGTCAACCATGGCTGTCCCATGCATGCATATCTCTCCTTGTCTTCATCATCGGTTTTTTGTTTTGTTTTGTTTTGTTTTTTTTGTTTTGTTTTTGTTTTTTTTTACAATTTATGTTATCCTTTTCATTCAATTCAATGTCAATCATGCAAATGATATAACCGGGACCTTCACACAAATGAATGATGTGAAGTTTTGTCAATATAGAATGTATCATAATTCACATATGCACACAGAGAGGAGAGAGGAAGGTCACCATCTGACAGTGGGAAGCCACTAGATATACAGGAAGGTGTTTTCACTTGCATCTTGTATATGAGCACCCTACATCATGGCACTTGTGCATGACCAGTCCCCTAAACACACACTTACACACACACACACACACACACACACACACACACACACACACACACACACACACACACACACACACACATACACACACAAGCTGCAAGAATTTTCAGGCTTTATGGAGGCAGATACAAAGAAGAAGGAGAAGGAGAAGGAAGAGGAGGAGGAGAAAGAGAAGGAGGAGGAGGAGGAGGAGAAGAAGAAAAAAAGTTTCCACAAACTAGGTTGAGACACCATTTCTACTCGCACCTGTCCGGCTTTGCTGAATCTGTGGCCGGCGAGGATCATGTGGAATGCATACTTGCGGACCATTGGCCTGGAGGAGTTGATGAAGCAGTGCGCTGCCTGTTCCAAGAAGAGGGCGCTCCTCAGATCCGAATCCTGAAAGAGGGTGAGAGACACAGGTCGAATTTTTCATTAAGTCTTCTGGTAATTCCATTTAATTTCTCGGTATAAAATAAAGGCATCAAGTTTCACAACAGCACATTTTATTTTTAAAAAGTCATTGATAACATCAACATTCTGAGCAGAAAGCAGCCAACAGGATGAAAAAATTATCTTTATAACATATAATTACTTAAATCTGTACAAAATGATGTAAAATTTTGATATCTATTGATACTGTAATGAGATATGTTTAATCCAATGATAAAGAAATGGAAAAATAACAAAGCACGCGTATCTCTAGCACCTCCTCCACCACATATTATGGGTCAGAGGCATGAAAAATTAATGTTTGGCGATCATGAAACTTGTGAAATGAGAATAACAGTAAATCTTTACGATGAATGATAAAAAGCTTTTAAACACCGAGATTGATTGCCAAAAATTCTGTCACATGAGCCACAGCATATCCCTTTGAGATAGCATTACGAGTTTGAGATAGCTCTTAGTTAGGACTCAACATTCTTAGCAAGGTATGGACATCAGAGAGTGGCCATAGTGCATGAAACTTGCACTGACTGTGATAATCGTGGCAGTTAAAAGAATGGATAGTCACCTCTCCAGTGAGTCGGATAAATTCGAGCGCCGCCTCCGAGTACATGAACCTCGCTTTCTGGATCTCGGTTCCTATCAGGACAGCCCTGGTGGCCAAATGGGGTTGCCTGCCATGAACAAAGAATACAGAACATGTTGTAAAATGTCACAAATTATATGTGTTAGAGAAGTACTGGTAGGCATGCCTCACTGGTAGCCTACACAAAGTCATGCATTGTCAGCTAGGTTGCACAAGTACATGCCCAAGTCAGATGTGGAGGGCTCCTCAGGAATAAAAATTGAGTACTTAGATCTAAATTATTCTAAATTTGTGATCTCATAATACTCTGAAAGGACTCATTATCCTGGTAAATTGTGTCAGCCGGAGGAGTTTCTTGGTAGTTCTCTCAATAAATTGCAAGCAAATTTGAAATGGTGGAAGATAAATTTTGAGCCCTTCTGTTTTATCTTTAATAGGGCACATGACCTACAACCGGTACCATCCTTGCACAAGTAAATCATCATCAAAGAAGCCTGGAAATGCTGCCAAATACTGATTTTTTTTTTTTGATTTTTTTTTTGCATCATGGACATAATTTTGATTCCTCCTGACTCTATGTTTCGCTGTGACAAACAAGTAATCTGAATTCAGCTTTTAGAAGCGTACTACAGAAACAATGTTGAGAAAATCAGACTTTATATACTGTATACGCTGTTATTTTCGCGAATTTTGCGAGCTTTGGGCTGATCGCGAAATTAAAGACACGCGAAAATATTACCCCGTCATACCTTACATACAAATTGATGACAAAATGCATCCAACGCTGGCCTGAACAGAACGCGGCTGTTACACCAGCTAGTACGTAACCTACACATACTATTACTAGTACGCTAATTTCCACTTCGAGTGCATACGGTGCAAGCGATTCTGGAAGTGCAATACGATGATAAAAGTGCATTAAAATGTGCAATCTCCGTGCTACATTACCCTACGCGAACGAACACCGGCTCGACGTGGTTGGGTGAGGCCTAGGGATGCATGTAAAACTTTCGCTAGCGCTAGCGCAGCTCTGAAACTTTGTAGTCTACATCTATTTGTTGCAACATTTGGTAGGTACTTGTGAATGCCGTGTGTGAGTGTCTCACTGCAAGTTCCCGTGATTATTATTTCATTTTATAAATCTTCCAATGTGTCTTTTCTATTGTCATGTTTGGGAAGTCACAATGCAAATGGAAAAACGTTACGAGTTTGTTGGCAAGTGTTTGAGCGTGTTTCTCGGGCTTGGCAGTAGACCCTACTACTAGTACTACTAGTATCAATCGCGAATTTAACAACACGCAAAAATGCCACTGATACCGTGATTCGCGAAAATATTTGTACGCGAAAATATTGGCGTATACAGTAAGTAGTTGAACCCAAGCATGTGGAAGATTAGGCACTCACTCAAAAACAATGAGTTGATTCAAAATGCCATGGTTACATGCTTCATTCAAACTGAAGTATTTCCAATCTCAAAAGCAGGAGATATGTAAAGGAAAGCCAAAACGGACACGAGGTTAGCCCGTTGAGGACAGACCGATTTTGCTACAACACGAATTTCTCATAGACAACTGCCCGAGTATACTCGCCCGAGAATACTCGGGACTTGTCCTCAATGGCTTAAAGTGGGCACTCACTTGCATGTGGTGAGATACGTTGTCACAGCATTCTCCATGTAGTGTGATGGATAGGACTTCTGAATGTGGCCTAGCATGAAGGCTGATATTGCAGCAAATTCCTGTGAACAGATCAGAAATAAAATCATGCATTACAATCATTCAATTTCTCATTTTCTCATTTCTTTCTCTCTTTCTTTCTTTCTTCTCCCCCCTTTTGTTTATTCTTTTTTTTTGGGGGGGGGTGGGGGTGATAGGGGTGCTTGCTTTGGTGTAAATAATAATGGATCTTCTACACACCATTACATTTCATGGCACACATATCACTCTCCAAAACAAATGCACACTCAACATGATCTGCATAACTTGATTGTGACAAAACGAAATCCTGACAGTTATCTCTGACAGTGGTAGTGCTGTTTTGAACACTGCTTAAGCAGTGGTGAGGACAAGCTAGCTGAATGCAATTTTTACAGATGCACATGATATGAACTCAAACAATATCAAAAGCTGCTCACTCACAGTGAAACATACTGAAGGGAAAGACCATCCTGATACTATGTTGCTTTGTGTGAAAACAACAAATTCAAAGAAGATCAGTGAAAATTTTTGGGAAAAAATTAATTGGACACACAAAAAAATAATTAACTGACAAAATTGAGAGAGTAAGACATATTGGCAAACTCTGTGTGACGTGGTAGGTGTTGAGCAGTTCTCAATTTGCTTTGCACAAAATATTTCACTAATCAAAATTTTTCTCAAATATTTTGGCACAGATAGAACTTACATGTATCTGCTGAGGAGGACAGACCCCCCCCCCCAAAAAAAAAAAGTACATGTATTACTCTTATTTTACACCACGAATGGATTGGGGGGGATTCTTGTGACCAAAAAAAAAATCAATTTAAAACTTTTGTGTACAAATGGAATGGACAGCTGCTCAACATCTATGTGACACAGAGTTATCAATTCATCTTGCTCTCTAAACTTTAACAGTTCATACATTTTTTTTTTGTATGCTGATCTATTTTTCTGATCTTTCTGTTTTCATACTAAGCAACATAATATCAGGATAGAATTCCCCTTTAAGTAAGTTTTTAAGAAAGACATGTCTTAATTTTAAATATCTGAAATGTCTAGAAGGTTTGAGCAACAGTTTTAGACATGCCATGTCAAGTGCTCTGGGAAATGATACCTGCAGACAAACTGGGTAAAAATGATACTCTATGTTTGCAAACCAGACCTAACAGAAAACAACTCCAAAGTCATGTTTTCACTTGATTAAGACCAAGCTCTTATCCAACAGGGCTACTGCTTCCACTAAAGCTTTTTTTTTTTTTTTTTAAATTTCCTGTAGTCTTTTAAATTTAGCTCAATTAGCTATCAGCAGCTGACGTGATTTCACAGAAGCATATCCCACGAGTAGATTGAAGTTTAGAAATACTGCTGGGGGAAAACTTGGCTCCTTTCCACACCTACTTCAATTACCCTTTCCTGACACACACTCTCACAACACACACACCTACACATTCTTTGAGACAGCTGTCTGCACTGAAGGGGTGTGTGAGGTGGGGAAAACCTACATATTTGGAACACATAAAGTCAGCATTCAGGCAACTGCAATAATGCTAACCATGGAGAGCAAGCCAACTTCATGTTCACGATAACAGAGAAAGTCTCTAGTTTTATTTGCATTAAAAAACACAGTAACATTTTCCTTGATCATTTCCATTCATACCATGTTTATAGTCAATTTTTCAATATGTTTGAATTTATTGATAAAACTCCTTACTTACATACAACTGTATATGCTAGCCATCACAATTTTAATGATAAAAAGGCTTTAAAATCAGCAGTTTATCTCACAGGCATGTGTAACGCAATCCAACTCACGGGTCTATTTTGAAAACATTTTGATTCCCCTCGGGATGCTACATGCCAAGTTTGGTGAAAATCGGTCATGGGGTTCTCAAGAAGAAGATGAAAATGCAAAAAGTTTATGCACGACGCACGAAGAAAGATCGCAATAGCTCACTTGAGCTTTTGGCTCAGGTGAGCTAATAATGAAACTGGAAACTTCTTTATGATGGGGGGAGGGGGCGGTGTATCCAGTGAATTAATTCAGTGCCCCCCCCCCAAAAAAAAAAAAATAAAAAAATAAAAAATCCAACCATTATTCTTGGCACAAAAGGAGAGCATATTCTTGACTGACATGGGGTTAGTTTTTCATTTCTTTCTCTCTCTCTCTCTTTTTTTTTTTTTTTTTTGAAAACTCTGAGGTGTTTCATACATGATGTTGGGTGAAATTATTCTTCATCCAAGCAAAATGTCAAGGCATTCTTATTTTAAATTCTATGTGCACATTGCACTCTGAATACACCGTGTGCACAAAACCAAAAACTGCAAACTTCCACAAAAAATAAGGTCATGCAGCATTCATTACCAAAGTCTAGTCCATGACCATGCCAATGTTCTCACTTAATGTACAGTAGGGCTGCACACTGACCCATTTTTTTCTACTGGTCCAACCTTTCTGTCGGACCAGAAGGTAGCCAGTTTTTCCATTTTTTACTGGTCCATTCCTGAAAAAGTTACTGGTCCGACTGTGATTTCTACTGGTCAGGGACCGTCGGACCAGTGCCAGTGTGCAGCGAATGTTCAGTCCCTCTGACTGTAACTCACCAGAGAGCCGGCATAATGCATCCAGGCTTGGTCATTGCCAAAATCCCCCTTGGCCGTGTGGTAGGAGGTGTAGGCCAACTCGTACATCTGGACCATGAAGGCCAGGTCAGCGCGACGTCGCATCTGGATCTCCGGCGACTCTCGCAGGTATCTGACAGAAAAGACCAGGCATCATAACATAATGACACAATTTTTATGGTGTCTCAATGTTGTATAAATTGGCATGGTGTGGGGGGTGGAACATGTAGAATGACCTCACTAACCAAAAATGTTTACACTCCAATTGAGGGGGTTGTTAAGTATGGAAAAAACAAAGTCAAGAGATTGATAAGTTCCTGTTACTTACAATTAGCATTCATACCCTAAGGTTACAACATTCTTTGTATATGCAAAAATAATGAATGTCATCATCTGTTACATTACTACATGGGTTAGTTGAATTAGGACAGTAATGTATACCTACAACTTGAATCTTTTTCAGGGTAAACATTTCTGCAGCATCACCTACTGTACAAGCCTTTAGCTAATCAGCAATGTACTACTAGATTCAGTGTATTTAAATTTCTTGCATGTATTGTGTGCCACAATTATGTGCCCTTATTCATCACATGTTGCTTCAACAATAATTCTGACATTTGTTTACTGGTACGAGAAAATATTCACTGATCAGAGAATGACCCCAAGGAAATTCTGTCCATAGGAAAACATGAAATATGATCCCTTATTACGTGATCACGTTTCAAACATCCACTCGCTGACCAGTACTTGACTGATCCCTGTAACTCTGCATGATTTTCTCATGGTATTATCCCTCCTCCCATGGCAGAACTCAGGCAAATTAGCCAAGGCTCAGTAGTCATAAAGGGGAGATGCTGGGTTTGAAGATGATGATGTGCTACATACATATCACTGAGAGGTTGCAGCACGATAGGAGGGTGGACTTACTTGGGTGAAGAGTCGCTCTGCGGGGCCGACAGCAGCTTCTCGTTCTGCTTGTTGCCCATGAAGAGTTTCTTTGTGGCATTAAACAGAGATCTCTGGATGCCTTTCCTTGAAGCCAACTGGAAAATTCACAAGGCAACATTGAAGAATACATTGTGTCACCTCCGCCAAATGCATGTCTTTTCTACATTGCTACATGCGTTCGCTGTACTTCATTGTTTTCCAGCACATGCATTCTCCAGAATGATTTTCTTTGATAAATGCTTCAAATGTTTGGAGGTATTGCCAGTGTACAAAGTACATAGTACACCTGATTGAGGTGTGGCTGCATAGGACGCCTACACCTAAAAGTCATTTACCCAATTTCTAACTTTCCTTGCTATGAGTCTGATGTCTAGAAAATTTCCTCTCCTCTAATACTCATACATAAACAGAAATAAGTGGGACAATATACAAGTGAGTTCAAAATGCTGAGTGACATCTTTTTTGCATCTGTTTCATCTCTTACACAACACTTTGTTAAGCAATTATTTACAGAGAAAGTACTTCACCTATACTGTGCAACACAAGGAATACTAACATTGTCCAGGCAGTTAAATACAGTCAGTCCGCAGCGCGTGCGATAATGAGGCACGAACGACAATTTTATTCAGAATCACGTTTGCGCAGTTTGTGCCCTTGAGACTGACGAGATTTTGCGATACTTTGCGAAAGTTTTTGCAGAGGTCGCAATAACAGCTTTCATAGCTTTCGCAGTGCATTGTTTGACCCAGGATGGTTGGGTAGGTTATAGAGCTGATTATGCTCATTAATTTGATACCTAATTTCCCTATTTTTGATCTCAATATAGTAGTCCATTTTAGCATCAAAGTAAACGCTTATTTTGCCAGTGTTCAAGAAGCTTTTAGATCATAGTTTGATGTTTTGCTAGTTCCTGACTGGTATTGAAAATGGATCTCCGTAATTTCTTCGATTTCACAATCGTGAAACTTGAGCGAGTATGATCAATTAAAAAACGAAGAGGGGCACCATTTTTAAGGTTGTGAATTTTCCTGTTGAAAACAAGGCAAATTATGTTTTCTTACTGAAAGTGGGGTAGTGAATGAACACGCGTGGAGTGTGTTGTTGATACCCAGACAATGGTCGTGGACAATGACCAGGATTGGAATGCTTCTTGAGGAATTCCACTATCGCAGCTAGTCTTTGTTAATTCCGAAATGTGGTGTGTGCAAGCACATGGAAATATGTGCTTACTTCTTTCATGTGCATGCATTTCACCCTGTGTCAAGAATTCAGACTAGCAGTGCTCAGGGCAATCCACATGAATAATTGATAAAGCATTCATGTGCCTTGCAGCAGAGCTCGGGACAGGTGGTAGCCAGGTCCATTGTTCAGGGTCATTGTAAGTGCACACTCACATACACATCATTGGTTTCTGTGTAAAGTTCAAGTTTTGTATAGAGAGTGAAAATTCGATCACAATCTGGAACCTAACATTTAAAAAAAAAATCATGGATTCATGAAACTAATATAGGCTTTCATTTTCAAATTACCTCCAACTCAATTGTGCACTATTCAGCTATTACTCATATCAATGACACTTTTATCTGATACATAGTTTTTGAACTCACAGCATTGAGTCAGCAGCCAATGGATACTATACGCAATGCGACACGCCGCGTCTTGCGACAGATTTCGACCAATCACAGACCCGGAATTCCGGTGCGAACGCGAGGATAATCTTTTTAAACTCGACGCTAGACATGTCTCTGAATTTTGCTAGTTCCTGACCCGTATTGAAATGAAGATGAGAAAACTTGCCCTTATTGTGATACTATATACTTTAGCGGACATAGTCTTCACCAGATTTTAGAGGGGCATGAAAGATTTCAGGTTAGTTTTTTGGCGTCAAACGTGAAGGAATATTTTTGAATACTATACCGAATTCGAGAGATATTTTGATATTCTATATTCTTCTTTTCCGTTTTATTTTGATCATGAGCATATTTGCTAATGTTTTCTCTTTCAGTCGATATTAAAAATGTCGAAAACTGACAAGAAATACTCGTTCTACACGGATTTATTCATGACCATGTATCTGCTCATTACGTATGCAAGCACCGCTCAGCCGTGCATACGACTTGAATAAATACGTGCGTTTTCGCTCGCGCTGCGGACTGACTGAATAGCTCTTACAGGCACTGCCAATATAACAATTATGCCTTCTCTTTCAAATTTAGTAGTTTTGAGTAACGGGTACAAATGTTTTACACAACGTATGCAGAGGACAGACAACACTAATGCACTCTTACCTGTTCACTGAGGCTTCGTATCATACGCTCTATGTAGGGGAGTAGGCCACGGACGACAAACTCGTGGACAAAGATTCTTAGTCTGTCGTGATCACTGAGGGTCAGGTGTGCACCATGCACGTTGCTTCCGCCAGGGGTCTTCACGGGAGCCGGCGCCGTCCCCTGGTTTGCCCCCTTGCCCGTCTGCGGGACCGAGTTGCTGCCGTTGGCGTTGTTGGTGATCAGGGAGTCCGTCAGAGGGTCCGTCGGGGGGTTCGACAGGGGGTCTGTCGGGGGATTCGACAAGGGGTCTGTCGGAGAGGCCACTGTGTGGTTGGACTGGCTGTCCACATCAGCGAGAGGGTGGGGCACCATCTCGCTGTTTGGTGAGCCATCTACCTGAACCATCACTATGTCTTCTGGTGAGGGGTCATTGGGAAAATCTGAAACACAAATCATATTCTTCCTTTACTTTACCTCGTCATCTTCTCCCCTTCTCCAATCTCAAGAAGTATTTTGTCTACCCTTTTCTCTCCCATCTTCACCCTTTTCTCTCCCATCTTCACCATTTTTCTCATGTTTGAGTCACTCTGATAATGCCAGTCTTCCATATATATGATTTGTTGTTGCTGATTATGCATACAGCAACAAACTGGATTCTGTTCTGATTTTGATAAACAAGTAAACATGTACATACATAAACACACACACACTATACAAACACAATCAAACACACAATAAAAAGTACAAGACAATGCAAGAAATTTAAATTTTGCCACACAATCCTACTGTGGACCTGAAGTGTACCTCCCAGGATACCTACACTGCAAAGGCTATTGTTGGTGCTTTGTTTGGTTTACACTAGACATATATGTATCTACTGGGCTGCTAACCTGTGCATATCAAAAAAAAAATAAAAATAAAAATACCGGAGATAAATAAGAGAAACAAACATATCTCACAGGCAAAAAATTACAATTGTTTCAAAAATGAAAAAAATTGCACACATCAAGCATGCTATTTCAAATTTCAGAAAGACATCAACACATTTTCATACTTTTGATGAAGTTCTAAAAACGTACAAACTTCCATAGATGTATACCGGTACTAGTTAGCAGCTCAGTGCGTGTCATGACAAAATAAACAACATGATTACAAATGCTGTATTTACTATAATTATTTCATTATCAACATCATTATCGTCATCGTCATCATCATCATCATCATCACCAATCGTCATCACCTGATGTCATCTTCATCATCATCATCATCATCGTCATCATCATCATTATTGCCACTGCTCTCTTTCCCAATCTCAAAGCAGTCAATATCATCACCACTGACCTTCAGAACTGTTGGGTGTAAGTACAATGTTGCAGTCCTCTGTGGCCGGTGATGTTCCCTCACTGACCTGGTCTGGAAACATGGATGGGTCGTTTGCAGGACTTGCATCATTTTCCATGGGGTCCTGACACATTACAAAGCAAAACAAAACCAAGCACAATTATTTTCACTGAACATCTGAATTCATTAATAAAGTTTTGACTATCTATAAAAAATCCTTGAAGACACTTAAGCATGAGTAGGTCACCAATGTTGATAACATCTACGTATACAATGCTCAAACCAAAGCACTGCTGCATGAGTAAAACCATGAGGATGTTCCTTCATCCTAACCTCTGTGGTTACTGGCGGTAACCTGCTTGTGTGCAATGTCAATGACAGTATTGAATTGCCAGTCCTGAGGGTGTTAAACAATTTTACAAAAACTTGAAACATGAATCTGAACAAGTTTGTTGTACACAAGCATAAGATGAGAACACTCTGCCCCTATTTCCTAATGCTACAATGATCAATGACAAATCTAGCAATGTGATATCAAATATTCATCACCACCATCAAGATGGGTTTTGACAAAAGTGTATATGAAATAATTTTCTTTAAAAGCTTCCTTTAAGTTGACACATCATGGCCAATTAAATACACTACATAGAAACTATCACCTTAAGAATGATTAAAAAAGAAGCTGACTGATGGTTAGGTTAGTCAAGCTGTAACAATAAATTACATGAAATTTCACAGTGTATATTACAATGCTTCAGATGATTGGATGAAATGAGCTAATAATCCCTGAAAGAAGTGGATTGCAAACACATATCAGCTGAAATTAGAAACACGATGGATCGTCACGAAGTTGTGGAAAACAAAGGCCACATCTTGTACACTGCACCTGCTGATTAACTTTGTTCAGGTACTGGCTCCACGGATCGGGCATACACATCTGCTCCGAGGCCATCGACGTCGCATCCACAGTGGTCTTCGCTCGTGAGTTGATGCGCAGTAGATGGCACGCGTGACTGCCATATGTTGATTTCATACTCTGGTATATTGCATCAGCCCTCGAATTTAAAACACAAATCAAACACTTCTTACTTTTATCATACCAAGCAAACAAAACAAAACAAAACAAAAAAATTACATCATAATGTACAATGTACATCACAGAGTAATCAGTACACCTACATGTATAACTCATTTCAGACAGGTCATATTTTAGTGCACAGGACCAAGAGAAGCCATCACATGCTAGAAACCAAAGTGATGATCAACTAGAATCAGATGTCATATCTGAAAGGAAAATATAATATTACACTGTACGTAAATGTGCACCGACTATAATCTGGCAAAGTGATTATGCTATTAAGACCATGATGAGGGAGACTTCGGTATGCATAAATTTTCTTGATCATTAAAACTCTGTGCCACACAAAGTTCAGCAACCATGGATGTGTGCAACAAACAAACTGCTCATCAGAGTACAACTTAGTTACAATGTAGCATTGCTAATGGGAAATATAGTATAGTTTGAATAATATCTACATGAGACTGCCATTTTACAGGTCCTGCCACTCACTTCTCCTCCTCCCCCTCTGAGTTGTCGTGCAGGAGAACATAGTACTTGAAAATGTTGGGGCAGAGCCACTTGGGGTGGGTGGTGTTGGACGAGTGCTGCAGGTGGTGCTGCTGCTGGGACAGCTTGGCAAACTGGTCCATGGGGTCGGCGTGCCCTGTCGACACCACCAACATGCCTGGCCAAATGAAAATCTGGTTAAGGAAGGATCTTTTGTTTGCGTTTTCTCCTTTTTCTTGTTTCGTGTCTTTTTTGTGTTTATTTATTTTGTATGTGTGTGTGACCACAATCTGCACTGATTGCACTGTGGCAGTAGAGAACTACATGAATCATGACTCATTTAACTGTGAGAGATTCAGGACAACCTGCTGAGAATTCAAGGTCACGATGGCATGTTATCCAGCGGATTCAATTGTGCGCAATTTGAAATTTAATAACAAAATCATGATTATACATACAGCTAACTTCAGTATTCCCTCACTGTATTTTCCTCCCAGACAAAAAAGCCATTTTAAATCCTCTGGATTGTTGCACTGGCACATTGTGACTGATACTTACTTTAATGCTTACTTATATTTTGTGTCATGAATGACCATCCAAATATACCGTAGTTTTGTTAACTCTTCTCAGAAAATACTCATAGTTTTAATAGATAAGAAAATCTCTCTGTAAAATAATAATAATAACAACAATAACTAGAATCATCACTGAAGGTGATTAATATGTGATGTCATGAGGGCAATGACGTTAATACCAAGTTTGTGCACTTGTTGAATTGGAAACAGAATAATTTTAGTTTATTGTACAATTACAGAGTTGACACTGACTGAGTATAAAACTTACAGCAAATGGAAACATGCTTTCCCCCAGCATCACTACACTTAAAGACCATCATACAGTACAGTACAGTACTGTACACACCAAATTTTACCTTCATAGCTTGAATGGTTTATTTTGATACAAAAATGAGTGGTTACCATGGCAACAAATTTTCCTTAAACTAACACATTGGTGCCTTACAAAACTACACTTCTAGATCATGATACATACTAAATTTGACTTTAATTGCTTGAATGATGGAAAAGTTATTCGATCTGCAAGGTTTTGGGAAAATTGTGGTTACCATGGCAACGGTCTGTGTGACAAACACAAAAATTATGTGTTCTACATCTATACCTCAAGGCCATAATGCCTACCAAATTTGATTTCAATTGCTTCAAAACTGTGGAAGTTGTTCACTCCACAAGATTTCGAAGAAAACATGTGGTTACCATGGCAACGCTTTGTCAAGTACAAACACAAAGAGTGTCTTGCGTAACTACACCTATTGATCATCATAGACACCAATTTTGAAATTGATTGCTCAAATACTATGGAAGTTATTCAATCCACAAGGTTTTGGTAAAATTATGGTTACCATGGCAACGCATTGTCCGACAAACACAAAAAAAAAAACATGTCTTGCACATCTATATCTCAATATCATCATTTACCCTAAGTTTCATTTAAATTGCTTCAAAACTGTAGGAGGAGTTCACGACGCAAGATTTTGCAACAGACCGACCAACCAACCGACCACCCGCCCAACCAACATCACGGTGATTCCTATATACCCCCTTCACACTATGTGTGTGTGTGTGTGTGGGGGGGGGGGATAATAATAATAATAATGATAATAATAATAATAATAATAATAATAATAATAATAATAATAATAATAATAATAATAATAATAATCTACAAACAAGGAGATAAGAATGTTTGTTCATTTGCATAATTTCTGTGGCATTTATCTCTTAATCAATGCACTGAAAGGTCAAAGATCATTTCCCTCTCTACAGTTATGCTACATATAAAGTATATGAGGGAATTTTTCAGGCCGTGCAGGTAAAACAAACAAATAAACAAATACACAAAAAAATAAAAACAAATGTACTGAGTATCATACATTCACTCTCATATTCATGATGTATTATTTCTCTTATACACCTTGAAAAAAAAATATCATAATCTGGTCACTGGATACAGCAACACAGTACTACATCCAAAATGTATTTCATTCAGTTGGTATATAGAATATGCGTACATACCCTTCATTAGGTTGCTACTACATCCAATACAAATTTGCTACAAACCGTCAAATGTTACACTGTATGAAGTTCATCGAGCTGGGATGCTTAATGTTATGACATACACTGTACGTGTATGTGTGAACAAGAAATGGAGGAAATTTCTTTGATTGTTCGATAATGCATTTGTTTTGTTAAGGCTTTTTTTTTTTTGGTATCATAAAGACAATGGTTGTCAATGGATATACAGTATGTACACATAGATGTATCATAATGTGTTCAAAAAGCTCCATTCAATTTTCACTAGGAAAGTAACGCTGTTTTAAAACCAGCCTGCAAGAATCTTTGACATATAAATCTATTTGGATTGGTCCAACTTTACTATCATGACACCCATACTCTTGATTTGCATGAAAAGAAAGCATGTCACGCAAGAGACCTGAATAAACCAGACATGAATTCAGCATGATTGGTCCAACTAATAAATGACAAGAGTCACCCATAGTCATGCATACGGTACAACTGTAAATCTTATCAGAATGTGCAGTCATGCAAGAGGCCTGAACAGGGTTTAGACACCACATACAACTGTACATGTACTCTAGATATTAATGCACTCCAGAAAATTTATAGTAGCCATTCGTTAACTCCTTTCAAATCTACAGATTTCATGCATGGACATGCACTGATTCATGTGTCTAGCATCCTCAGTGGCATAAAAGCTGTTGGATATTCCTTTCCTTTCCCTCCCAAGAAAAGAAAAAAGAAGGGGAAAGATGCTCTCTAAATTTCAACTTGCCATTTCAAAAATTGATAAATTTATGTAACAATCCACTTGCTGTGTATACTTTGTATAAATGTGTAAAAAAAAAGTAAAATAAAAGTTCAGCCCTTCAGCCACAACAATGACTAGCTCAATATAAAACCATTTAAACAACAAACCAACCAAGCTGTAAACGTATGGGTCAGTGAAGCTGGACAGGTAGCACACATTTCACACAATGCACCTCAACTTCTCTTGACATAAGCATTCAAAAAGCCATTTCCCTGGTTTCTATTCATGGCTTCTTGCATACTACAAATTTGCAAAGAGGATACATGCCACAAAGTGTCTGATGAATTCATGGTCCGACGTCGCCATACTCTGCAGGACACTCTCTCGATACGCCTCATACCAGGGGGTCGATGCTGCAAGAATGGATTAAACACAGAATATGCACAATTGTTACTTCCTACAGTACACTGTATGTAACCTGTGACTGTATTACACTACAGCAAGTTCATATTATTAACATAAATTTACATAGCTGAAGTAAATAAAAGATTTCTATAATAATCTTTGTAAATATGCATATCAATCAGGACTGAGAGTTGAATAGTCAGGTTTTCTGTTTAAAAATATTCTTCACCCTTGTAGCTTTCAAACTGGTATAGGAGACCCTATAGAAAGCATATTCATATACAAAGAAAGGAATAAAAAAAATACATGGTATGTTGCAAATATTCTCTTTCAAATTAACAATTCATGCACATTCATCTCATTTGTCTTCATCAAACTTGCTGTAATTAGCATCAGTTGACACACAGTCCTGGGAATGCAAATCTCAAACATGCATGGAAATGAAATACAAGGAGACAAGACTGATAATCATACTGGAGGCATCATGATAATTAACATCGTAATGTCAACTGACATGCCTCAGTATGCCATATTGTATCAAGTCTGAATCTAGATCCCATATTGCGTTAAAGCAAGAGACTATAGTTTACTGGCTGCTAATGAAAACCCTTTTACATACACAGCCATTGCATTGTTATACAACAATGACCATCAACTTCCCATCAGATGAAAGAGTATACAAAAAGCACTCATCTTTTGTCATTGCATACAGTATTACAGTGTACATATACTAGTAAATCACCAAATTTAGAATATGATCTTTACTGCATGCATTTAACAGTCAACTCCATTACATTTGCCCCTTCATACATGTAATCAAGTCATTACTTGAAAGCATATCAAATGCTTCATCAGTTATTTTGTGAACAATGAAGTGTGAATATTTACGTCGGTCTTTGACCTTTACCTTAATTATCATTTGATCAAAGATTTCATCTGATGCTTGTCCTACTACAAAGTGTATACCCGGCACAGTGTCTGCAACTATTACTACATTATAAATAGAACGTAGAAGTATGTACATTGCAAACACTTGGACGTTTGTTTGTTTTAATGTCTTAACATCATTCTTCTCATATTTCTGACATAGAATATCATATTATACAGTTTGCATATATGGGCATACAACCCAATGTAGATTATGATTTTTCTTCCTGCATAAAGGGTTATACAATGGAAGTTTACTTCTATACAATCATGTACACATCAACACAGAGCTGCAATGTACATTGTACCAAGTACATTCTGTACATCACATGCAGCAAGTTATCGGAGATTTACCCTAAAGAAAGTTGTGTAGCTAAAGCATGAAATTTGTGTGATATCAATGTAAGAGTTTCAAGTTTCAAGTTTCAAGTTTCAAGTTTATTCAAAGTTTCAAGAGATCAAGAGATCTATTCAAGAGATCAGCCATATTATACTTTTTTTTTTTACTTGCACGGAGGTGTACAATTTGTAATCAACGAAGTCACGACAACTTTAATGCAAGTATACGTCAGTCATGTTTAGTGTAGAATCTCATGGGAACCTCAAAATTAACACCTTGGTCACATGACAAATGGTTTGCATGTCATGATTGAATACATGTACAGTAGTTGTACAAATTCACAACTGAGTGTCCCAAAATACTGTTCCCTTGGTCACAAAAAGAAGTTACAATGTTTGCGGCTTCCTTATAGACACTGTACATATCCATCTACAACATTTTCTGAAGCTGGTGGCTGAATTTTCTTGTATTTTAGCTACCACTTGAAATACATGTTATACAGTGCATGTATGTTATCAAGCATAATAGTGTAGAGTCTTAAACTCATGGGTGGTAATGAGACAGTATGGAAAGAATTGATTTATGATTGATACAGTATATTTTTGTTTGCAAGCGGATCTTTCATATCATTTGATAAAGTTAATACATGAGATGTAAATAAGGCCAAAATTCATTTAAGAATGTACATAAACTATACTGTCTGCACTTGAACCTGCAATGTGACCCATCTCTGTACTTTTTTTTTTTTTCCGGCATCATACTGATCATATTTCTTGTTACACTTTGCATACCTGTAAAAAATATTGCGACAGTTAATTATTTTTTATTCCAAATAGAAACTGTGTGTGTGCTCTTATTTAGGGTGGTAAGCCTTAGATGCATTCTTTCTGGACTCTCCTTCAAATCTGTCAGACATACATGTATCAATACTAGTAATACAACTACAATTGTATACATTGCATTAATCAATTCACATTAGTGAGTGCATGAACACCAGGAATACTACATGTAACATGAGAATATTTTCTCAAAACACAGCAAACGCCAAGTGATGTCTCCCCGCATATTGTATAGCCCAAATTTGTGATTGGTGTTTTTCAATGTAAGTTCATTGAATAGACTTTGACTTCTGACCTTGTCCAACTTAACCAATATTCATACTTGACTGGCATCTGCAGGTGACGTACCTGTGGTGTAAGTTTTGTGGTGAAAGCTCAAAGCTGTGGAAAGTTATTGAGAGCACACAATATATGGTGCTTAAAAGGAAAAGTTCATTGACATTTTGACCTTTGACCTTGTCAGAATTCACTAATATTCAAACTTGGCCAGCATCTTCAGGTGATGTACATTCACCTGTGGTGTGAATTTGATAGTCATACACCACTGTAGCTCAAAGCTGTGGGAAATTATTGAGAGAACACAAAAATACTATAGAGTGCAGTGCGTATTGCTGTACATGTATGTGGTAAAATTCATTGACCTTCTGACCTCTGACCAGAATCTCTGACTCTGACTCAGAATTCACTAATATTCAAACTTAAGCAGCATCTTTAGGTGATGTACAATGTACCTGTGGTGTGAAGTTGGTGGTCATAGATCAAAGCTGTGGAAAGTTATTCGAGTACACTACAATAATGTGTGTGCATTGCTTATGAGGTACAGTTCAGTGACCATTTGACCTTTGAACTTGTCAGACTTCACCCATTAAATTTGACTGGCATCTTTAGGTTACTAGTGTACAGTGTGAGTTTTGTGGTCATATATCTCAAATCTGTGGAATGTTATCGAGAGTACATCACAATACGGTGAGCACAATGATTTATCAGGGCAAGTTCATTGACCCTTTGACCTTTGACCTTGTCAGACTTCACCCATGTTCAAACTTGACTGGTATTTTTAGGTTATTAACTGGATTTCCTTAGAGTGAGAAACCCTGCTCTCTATAATGTTCTGCTTTTCCAACTCCACTGGGGTTTTAGCAATAAATAAGGGAAAAACACAACATGTTCTTTTGACCCCTTTTGACCCCCGTTACAGTGGCAGGATGGCCTACGTTTTTGTGCGTTTACACTGGCTTGTCGAGTGGCACCAGGCAAGTGAATTCTTCTTTGCATGTTGTTCTTTTCATCATAGTGAACTGTGGTGCTCTTCATACAACGTAAATGTATTTTTTCCCCAAGCGATTTCTAAAGTACAGCTGAGTGGGTGTGGCCACTCATTTGGGTCCGCTTGCGTTTACATCAACAAAAGGCAGACCTCAGGCGTTTTCATCAAAATGAAGGCCTGCCTTTTGCCCACTGTAAACAGGGTCATAGTCTGAAGGTCTCACGCTCACGTCAGTATCGCCAGTTCACTTTCTACACATCCATGCAGACTCTTACCCGAGGACATAGCAAACTCGGGGGGGGGGGGGGGGGGGGGGCGGAAGGGGAGGGGCAGCTTTATTTGAGAGCTGGGGGCATGGTGTCCATTTGCATATATTCCATCACACTGCTAAAAAAATATCTGCCAAATGCATTGTTTTTAGAAAGTTTGACTATGCAGTTAAAAAAGAAAAAGACTTAAAGGGTGTGTACAGTTCTGATCGCCTTTTATTATTAGCACTTTTTTGGATATCTCAGCCGTTTGAAAATCAATTTTCATCAAATAAACGTTGAATCCTTCTTAAAATTACATGCTCTTTCATATTCATGAAAGGCTTTTCATTATCTTACTTAGGAATGTTTAAAACATGAATCCCTACCTCAACCAGTACTGTACAGTCCCTTTAAAGCTCTATCACTTCTGATTCTGGAGAAGAATATTTTGAATAATTTGGGAGGTTTTGGCTCCCTGGGGCCCCCACAGGGAGCACGGTGCCCACTTGAACAAATTGAGATCCTATCCCTATAGGAATGCTACCTGCCAAGTTTGGTGAAAATCCATCACATTGTTTTCAAGAAGAAGACGAAAATGCACAGGTTAGGCCTGCGTTTGGACCCCTCCCCTTCCCATCCCGTGGGTGCCAAGGAGGGGGGGCACCCCTGATTCCGCTATGAACAAACTTGCAACTACAGTCATCAATGTACTAACTCAAAGTAGATAGTTAACTTTATAGCTCTATCACTTCTAGTTCTAGAAAACAAGATTTTTAGTAAAAGATCCCTGAATTTGGGGGGTTTGGGCCCACTTGGTGTCCCCCCCCCCCAACAGGTGGGGCAGGATGCCCATTCGAACAAATTGAGATCCTACAAACTGTATCCCCCTAGGCATGCTACCTACAAAGTTTGGTGAACATCAGTCATGGGGTTTTCAAGTAGAAGATAAAAATATTTAGGCACGACACACGCCAGACGCCGGACGACACATGATGGACAAAGAGTGATTACAAGATTTCACTTGAGCCTTTGGCTCAGGTGAGCTATAACGGAGCAAATACAGTACCTTTAATGATAACTTTTCTATCACACATACCACGTATTCCTTGAGACTGGCAAATAAAAGAGTCCCAGTAAGTATTAAGAGTGGCAGAATGAAGATTTCTTTCTCTCATGAAACACCAGAACAGGTTTTCTTGTTCTAAAGGGTTACCTTCCATTGCCTCAGTATCAGTTAGTGACCCTTGATAAGAAAACTAGAATGAAGTAATGGAGGGATTATTTCTTCTACCTGAAGACAATGTGAAATAACATATCGTCGCTGGGGCGACAAGACCTTGTATCTGAAATTTTGGTGAAAACTACTTTTTGGATTAATGGTCAGATTATCAGTTAAGTGATGTCCTGTCCAAATCCTAGCTGTCTTACCCCAAATACAAAGCCACCATGGCATGTCAAAGGAAAGGTTCTCCCATTTGATGCAGTGCTTTGGCTGCCATGTTTTTGTTTTTGTTTTTGGTTTTTTTGTTTTTTTTTTGTTCTCCTGAACATTTGACATTTTGTAGATAAGAGGTCTTGTTGCCCCAGCGACGATATTCATGCACAAAAAATAAAACTGTTAACCAATATCATGATTCCAAGCATTCAACTAAAGGCATCAAATTCATGGGGCCAAGATGATCTTTCCAAGTAGCCTACTACCGACTTCATTGATTCCATACAAGACTTCATGCAATGCTACGTCTAGTGTTTCCTCGGGAATTCTCCCTGAAAAGCAACCCGATATACGCAAGTGGTTCTTCAAAAAGAGGAAAGAGAAGCAGCACCTTCTCACTGCTAAGGTGAAATTCCCAGCCCCAGCAAAGTAAATACTGACATAAAACAAACAAATGGCTTGTAAAATCTCAGCAAGCTGCCTTTAAAGCCTTGCCAGATGGGGCAACTTTCAAAGGTACCTGCAGTACAAACATCCATCTTAAGATTGACAGGGTACCCACCGCTAATTTGAAGATCATATGATCCCACCGACAGCACACTGCTTTGTCCCTCGGAAAGGGGTAGCTGAGAGTTCTGGACAGCGTCATGGCACAACTTCTTGTGGATGGCTGCAGATGGCGGCTGGGTGTTCATCTCCTGAATGATCAGGCACAGGTTGTGGATAGAGTGGGACTGTCCCGCTGGATCTCGAATGTGTGCTGCACATGAACGGGAAGCGGCGAGAAGAAAACAGGAAGTTGATACAATTTTTGCATATTTTTTTCTGCCCTCTTTAGCCCTGCTATCAACTTTAAAACTTTACACATCTCTCACAAATTTGGAAAGGGGCCATTTTTTCTGACTTTGAGTAGCCGTTCATAATATGCTATTCAGTCACCGTTTTGTAATTCAGAGCAAAGTGCTACGATCAAGGGGTACTGTATATGCCATATATTATGCAAGTAATTCAATACAAGATGATGCAAATTAGGACTTGCGCATTGTAAGACAATTACAAGGACTGGAGCATAGTGCATCCAAAGAGCAAGAGGCAACTTTGGTTTGCTTTGAAATCATGTTACTACTACTAGGAAAAAAAAAGTGTGTAAAGGATAAATGGAGCATCCCCCCCCCCCAATACATCATCAGCAAGATCTAAATTATGAGCTTGTGCTTGGAAATTGAATGTGCCATGACATTGACCACAGCTGTGCTGTGCATAAAACTAAAAAGTGTATTAAACCAATGTGTCACAGATTGTATCTAAACGGTCTCTACAGACATTCTAGTAGACCTGTGTCCGAGAAGTTCCGAGAAAAAGAAATATATAAATTAAATGACAATGTAGAACTAGAAAAAAACAAATTTGCCTCACTGTTACATTATAACTTGGTTAGTGTTAAGCCCAGCTAGAATTCCGTACCATGTACAAAAAAAAAAAAAAACCAACAACCCAAAGAGACATGATTAACAATTAATGGCTTTACAATGTCAAGTATAAACACAATAACAGGTAAGGACTTCTGGCAGAGGGACATTTGTGCACTGTTTAAATCATGGGAATTGGGATATCGACTGTCTCATTCCTTACAGCTACAGTTTCGGAGCTTAATATCGATCAGCACCACCTTCGAACCTTCTGCTTACCTTCTGAAGTTAATTAGCAAACGGGCTTTAAAAGATTTCTTTGGGTGTAAGGATTTCTGGCATTTTGAAGGGACATTTATATTTGTGTAAACTTACTGTTAACATGGGATATCATTCTTCTAAGTTCTCTAGGGTTTCGGATCTTCATCCGATCACCACCTTTAAACCTTTTGCTTACCTTCTGAAGTTAGTCGGCAAAATGGCCGCAGCATTTCCACAAAGGACAAGTTGTTCTTCTGAGCAAGGACTTCAGCATCATGGCTACAAACCACAGCAACGGTTGGTCCAAATGTGTTCTGAATGAACTCTCTCGCACTGAGCGAGCACTGAGCCATTTTCAACAGTCTGTCAGCAACCAAACCTGGGCAAAATACACAGATGCTCCTCTTCCAGGGAATAAAATTGAATTTAGTTTTGTAAAAAGGTGTTGATATCTTAGATCTACCTACATGTTTCTCTACAATGAGCCACTGTTTACTCACGTTACTCCAATAACATGATAACACCTGTGCCTGGGCTGGATGCTAGCTCTCTAACGTGGACACAATCAAAGGCTAATCCATCATTCATTCATTCACACAAGTAAGTTTTTACCACGTAGTAATGCAAATCACGGCCCCAACGACAATAGCGGCATACAGACAACCTTGTCAAAATCATGAGAGTGCCACGATTTTTCAGTAGGTTTGAAGACACCAGTCGAGTGAATAGGGTGTAGAATTAGGGCTGTGGAATCAAAAGGTTCCCTCCCTCGGTCCCGATTCTACCTATACACTGCACTATACACAAGACCGCCCCATCGATGCGAAACACCGAACGAACGAGTGCATTTACACCACTGAACTCTTATCAGTGGTATACATAGTACACACATACAGCGGTCGTACGGTTTTGGTCTTTCAGCTCGCCATACATAGCATACGCCATACTTCGCGAGCCTACTCTGCAGTGTTGACCTGCACCGTATGTCATTGCATGGAGTGACAACTGCCCAGGGTACAAGCGAAATTGATAACACAAATTCAGCACGAGATGGCGACAAACTATTTTCGAGACGGACTGGAATGTGACGCTCTCACGTCCTGTGAAGAAGTCAAACAGAATCATTAGCTGAAGATAATACATTGCACAAAACACGTAAAAGTTAAAATACATAAAAAAAGTATGTAGTTGCTCTTCATGTTTGTTTTTTAGCACATCATTTTGATCTCAATACGTAAGTAAGTAAGTCCATTATCAATATAGAGCAAAGTAAAACATTTCCAGTGATATAGGCCCTACTTAATTTGTTACATGGCAGGGAATATTTTTTACTTGAAGTTATAATAAAAGTTTTATTTTCTTAACATTTTTCTGCAGCTTTCATTGCAAATATGTCATATTAACAAATACAAATTTAATTAGTTTTGCCATCAAGTACTTTGTTTGTTCATTATTCTGCGTTTTCCTGGCATAATTATTTCTTTTTCATGTCTTTCACTTAATTTCGAATTTTTGCTTCACTGTAATTTTGATAATCTGTAGGGCCTATAACCTGCGTAGGCCCTATTTGTGCGTCAATTGGATTGTTTTCCAGTGTTAATTGTGTCTAGTGCAAATTAGTGTTTGCACTTTGAAAAACGTAATCCTCATTCCACATCGTATAAAATGTTCATCTTATTGCAAAGATCTTCCCTCTTGCCAACGGGTCTCAACCGGACTACCCCGCTTATTTTTCTTTTTGAAATAAATTCTGGGCAAATACAAATTTATGTGAGTACTGTCAATGATTTGCGAGCACAGGACGTATGAATTGATGAACAGTGTCTGTGCCATAATATTGTAATATCACAATAAACTTTATTTGCATTCTAAAACAGGTACATGTTTGTATATGAGCATCATATTGACCAGTATACAATGGTACATAGATGAATTTAACACAAATACATCTTACGGTTTATTTATTATCATTATTATTATTATTTATTCGACCAGGTAAAGAATATAGGATACATATCATTAACATCACAAACATGAAACAAAAACCAGAATGAACATTACAAAGGATACAGTGTACTGTACACGTTACACAAAATGAAAATGAAATGAATGGAGACTACATGAGGGTCTTCTTTTCTATTGTCTTCTTTTCAGTGTTCCACGTCCCACAAGGTTAGCTTTCTAGTGGAACACTCTTTTCCATCACGTTATGATTACTTCTTCTTTTGTGTTACCATGACAAACTGTGCATTGTTCATTTTCTTGTTGTTGTTGTTGTTATGATACCATTCGTGCATATACTTTATATTGCGTTCAATGAACTGTCCTTCCCAACTGGATGAAAGTCAAATTGACACATGTACAGCTTTGTATCATGTATTTTATTTTTATGGAAATAAATAATCTATTGAATTGAATTGCATAAGAAACCATCTGGTTTCTAATTAATTTCTATCTTTTTAGTTCAGATACTTTTTAACATCTGCCGTGTAGAAACAGATTGAGTGATGTAGTAACTGTTTTAACTCATACTGAATGTTGTCCCAACGTGGAGCTTCCAAGAGAACTTTGATTTAAGAACCTTGCGGGGAGATGATACACTAGTATTATTTCCAAGTCGACACGTTAAGCAAGAGGAAGTGGTTGTGCTGGGTTTAAAAAAGAATAACACTTTGCAGCGGATGGGATGTGATGGATTAACGAATTTAGTGATCGGTAGAATAATGGATGAGAGAAAAGGAGGGGGATGTACGCACCTATTATGTACATAATAGTGCGGATTGTTTTTGTTTTTGTTTTTCATAAGAAGCACTAAAAACCTTCGATGAAATACAGAAATACACTGATAACGCCTAATATAATCTTCGTAATTACGTTGTACATTTATATATATCAAGATTTGTGACAAATTTCGAACTTGAACGCGTAATGCAGTTTGATGTTTGACGTTATAATTTACTTGCTGACACCAGGAAATGGTTTGACCAATTATAAAGGCTAACCGACACAGAGAAATTATAGCTCTTACCTTTTCTAGGGTTCATCGTATATTAACGGACCGGATTGCCATGGTAACCAAGGGGCAGACGGGGATCGTTGCCAGGTAGGCCATAAATAAATTTAATATGTCAATCCAGCTTTTTAGGGGGCCCCTCTGAATCACCATGAGTCCATAATAATATCAAACTCGATTCATAGACAAATGATCTCGGCCCATAATGGCAAGGATGTACCAGGAGCCAATAAATTCAATGTCAGAATATACTCTGTTGACCCGCTGCATCATCGAATTGGTGTATAGTTCCACGTACAGTCAGTGACGTAGCTTACACTGAACACACCCGGCCTTTGTCATGCGATAAGTGATGGGTTTATCAAAATTTGATGGTGTGTTTTAATATGTAACTTACCAGTAGCATGTTTCTGAAAACAATACTCTGGAAACAAAGAAAAAACTCTCGCAGAGAACTTGGTTACATTATGTGTGTTAAAATATTATGAGTAGTCATGTTGCGAAAAAAAGAAGAAAAAGAAGAAGAAAGAAATAGGGCCCCTACTCCAATTCAGTTGCATTGCATATAAAACTTTTGTAATAATTTGAAGAAAACAATGCCCCAAAAGTGTTCAAGCTTGTCTTCATCTTCTACGAAATTGTCAAGGGTGTCAAGTCTAGCTCATATCATCACAATGACAAATCAATAATTCATGGCGCCCTTTGATAGAGTTTGCGTCTTTTTTCTTTCTTTTTTCTTACGAGCAAAATTGATGCAATTTTCCTTGTGAGGTTAAAGACTGCAGGTATCCTCACATTGCACCCGATTCGGAGGAAAATAATTTATGAATTCAAACCACGTGACTATATTTGGCCAATACGCATTCAAAACAGACCCATGTACTTTGAAATGATGACGAAAATTAAGGAAGGGGGAAAGCAGCCTGCGCACGAGTACACAAGCGGGGATAAACTACCGGTGATGAATATCAAGGAATGAAATCTACGACCATTTACATGCTTTAGCGACAAATCTACAAATACAATTTCAGAATTGCTGTTGGATCTGGGATCATTGCAACAACAGCAACAATAACAAAAACAACATCAACGACGACGACAACAACAACAAAAGAAAACATAATCAAAAATATAGCATACATCCCCACAAGTATATTTGCTTTAATTATACTTGCATGATACTAATGAAAGAACAAAGGGCCCAAAATCAGCGGAACGTTTATCAATCGCACCAAATAGAAAGAGGGGAGTGACTCTGCGGTCCGCAAGGAACGAATTTAGCCAACATAATCCAATTTCCGCCATGAGCTGCGGCATACAGCTTCTCGTGCACTGTCTGATATTTAGTCAGAGTAGCAACTTTACCGAACGCAAAATGGTATACGAAGTATCGCTATCCACAAAACTCTTCGCAACACTATCGATGCAGCGGGAATGATTATGTGTTCGTGATTACAAATTTTGTGCAGGGACAAAAACAGTGATAAACGTGGATAACACACCAACAGGAAACCTTCGGTGACACTGTGTTGCCATATGTAAGTATTTCTTGCTTTTTTTCTGCGTTAACATTCTCCGTTTCATTCATCATTTCCAAAGAAGACGAGCATATTGATTTTTGTCAATGATTATGAATATTACTGATTCCCTGATTTGTAATTACTGCGTGACGTTACACTGCGAGAATACGTGTATATCATTTTGGTCAGTATGTTGCTGCCGTTACTGCTTGCATTCTTTTCTATGTTATTCATTTGAAACGACAGCTTCAAATATTCACAAAATTCTACACATTTGCCGTGACTCCGTGAGGGGACGTTTGGTCAATGAATCAAACTGTGTAGGACCTATATTTAGATTAAGAAATCAAATTATATCTGTTCACTATATTTCTAAGATATATCTCATATTATATAGTATCATAACATAATACCAACGGCCGGGATACGGCTGCTGTATCGTGAACATTTGGATATATATCTACCACCAAGTTATGCAATGATATAGTATATTATTTAAAAGACAATCTATCTATCTTTCTTTCTCTCTCTCCCTCTCTCTCTCTCTGACTGAATGCATAAACATATTATGGTACATTATTTTTATGCATTCATTTGCACTGAAAGTGGTCAATCAAAGGGTTTTGTGGTGAAAAAATAACAGACTGTAGAAAAATCTGATCAGATCAATAATTACAAAATGTAATTACAACTTACTAAATATACGCTATTTCAGTAAAATGTATATATTATGTAATATATATATATATATTATATTATATATATATATATATATATATATATATATATATATATATATATATATATATATATATATATATATACCTACCGGGGGAGAATGAGAGAGAAAAGGATAGTATAATTAAATGTTAACGCTATGCTGTGCATAATGCTGGAAAGAAGGGCTGGACCATGTGTGTACAACTTTTACACCACAATGATTCGCTGTAATAAGTTATAGGTCTCAACAGACGATATTATGGCGATGCTGAATGGCTCGATTAAGGGATAGAGTTTCACCTAATCCCAAAACAGGAAAGGCCCTTAATTAAGTGTCTCGCAAGGACATTGACAGCGTGTTAGTTGCACTGTCAGACTGGCTAATCACTTTCTTCAACTCACACCTTATACTTGAGAGGGAGAAATCTGCTTCCATGATTTTTATGCACGCGGCATCATATCATTATCAAAGCATTTATAAGTATCTATTTCAAATGTGTTTCATCGCCTACTCGCAGTTAGCAACAAATCGGCCGTCACGCTTTATCTCAACGTATATCATCCACCACATTAAAATGTGTTGTTTGCAATGTTTGGATCGCATTACCCAATAATGCGTGACCGGTTACCCTAAACGCCCTGCAGCATTAAAATAATCGGTCTCGTAATACAACCAGGGAATCTTTGACTGCATCGGTATGCCTATTAATGTTATCAACAGCAGCATCAGTACAAACTGTTCTCTTCAGCCACTGGGTACTGGGTAATGAGAAGTGTGGAGGCATGCAATATACACCATGCTGTCGCACCTTAATTCATTCTTGGATTGCAAAACCCAAATGGAACCGTGTTGCATCATAAGCTGCACCAGTTCCTTACCTTGGAAAGTTCAACTATAGGTCTCTGTAATTAAGATTTTATTGGCACCCAGCGTAACAGAAGACGAATCTATTACGTTAATGTTCTTGGAGTTACAAATAATGTTCCATGTGTCTTACAAATTACAATATTTTGATGACAGACGCTCACGCGAAATATTCAAATCAGGTAGACACAAATTGGTAGAATTCATAATTCATGACTCTTGTTTTCCTTTAAACTTTGTTTATTTAAAAAATTGCAACATTCATTGAGACGATGCAACGCCATCTGTACGCCTGTCTGTCTGCCACCGTTTATTCCTATACCACAGTTAGTTTTGTTCATTCACTCTCACGTACTCTTCAAACTTGAAGACACTATTTACCTTTTGTAGATGAAACAAAATCCCAGCTTAAGTGCTTCAAAATAGTTCCAAAATGTGAGTTTGGGATAGAAACGACCAATGTAAAAACTGTTTAACATACAAAACATGAACAATAGTTTTATTAAAATATTGTTTCAAGAATAAACTGTCTACAATTATGCTTTATTGAAAAAAAAATAGTGATATCTCCTTATATTTTAGGCTTTATTGCGAAATTTTTAGATGGTAGATGTTTTGTGATACAATTATTGACCGACACATATGCATCAAATGTGATAACTTGAACTTTTTTTAAATCACTGCTCCCAATGGTAAACAGTAGCTTTAACTGATAAGACCACTGATCGTACCTAAGAGACTAGTTTACTAGCACACTTCAGTTTTAGGCACACCTTTGCAACAACAAGGCTTGACAACAACATGACTTGCCTGAGTATTGCCCCGACAAAGCAACAACTAAATGTATTCAACGTGCATTTTAACTGTTGAATACGTTGCCATCAACAAGTGCAAGGAAAATCTGCTTACGAGGTACTTGTTAGACTGGAAATATCCATAAACAATGTTTGCATCGAAACTGTACAGTGAGCAGATACATTTAGCATCGGAAAATACCTCATACATTAATTGTCGTTAATCTAGACAAGATTGAAATCTTAATTTAACAAGCGGCATGCGGGCACCCATAAACCACATTCCTACATGACTTTTATGATCATTTTAATATGATTTTGTTGAGCATTTCATTCTTCTTTTTTTCCTGTATGAAGTAGAGATTTATAGTTGTTGGATGTGTGACAGATGGCAAGGTCACGCATGTAAATTGATTGTACGCGTGGGGGCGGCGGCTCACCATTATAGAGCCGTACGGGACGGGTAAGGGGATTGCCGGATTGACTTCCCCCACAGTCAGTAATACAGTCAAATCATCAAGGATTGGATATACGCCGCACAGAGCGCTTGAAATCAAAGAGTTTATTACCGCGAATGCTCCCAATTCAAATGTGTTTCAGCCGTGATAACGGCTCATTTTGGTCCATTCTGATGACTCGGCTAAGAAGGATTATCTCCCACGTTTGAAAGTAGAAGAAAAAAAGGAAAAAAAAACTGAGGATATGAAGAAAATCAAGAACTCAATGTATGGCGATGCTGCAAAACAGAAGAAAAGCTAGGGAAAATTCAATATAAAAATGACTCTTATTTATTTCGTATCATAAATGAGAGGGGGGAAATGATTAGATCTCTGCTAGAATTACAGCTGATTCCTGACATGCGGTCAGAACATTCCAGCCAACTATAAAATTCGGTGCAAATCTGAAGGGCTTTTTATGGCTCTGGTCAGAGCAGAACAGTAAATTTCAAAATGTATATACTCAAACTTAAAAGGAAACTTTTCCGCAAATATCCCCGACACAATGTGCCCCCTTTTCTTTCTATTCCCCTCCCCCCGGGCCCCCACGCTCCCTCTCTCTATCACTCTCCAACCCCCACCCCTCTCTCTGGCAGGGAGAGAATTAGGCCAAGGCGAGTCCAATGTTGCACAAGATCATAAAAAACCTTGCTGCTCCCCACTCCGACCTCATTATGAGGACCGCTTATGGAATATTGACTACAGCAGTTCTTTACGTCCTTTGTATGAAATGTAACGATGCTATTGTTGCCGCCAATATTTTTACGACCACTTTCGTTATGAATACGATCAATGTCATATAAATCCTTATCATCAATGACATCACTCCACGATTGTCTCTAGAAGAATTTAAAGACATTAAATAAAGTATAAGAACCATTTAAGAAGTAGTGTCGTTTCTTTACAGTCCCAAGAGTGCATCATGTCTGATTTTTCTCGATTTTTTATATGAATCACTGACTTTTAGACTGATCTTATGAAAGTGATCCTTAAATAATGAGGTCCGTCTGTTATATAACAGAAGTCATTTTCAGCTGTGAGAGGATTTTCCCCTCTACGAGTACACGTAAATTTGATATGCTTCCAAAGATATTGGCATCTCACGTGAAACAGAGCAACAAATAACAAAAAACACACAAAAGAAATAAAAGAAATAGAACACAAAAAACCCCAAAGAAGAGCAAAAAAACACCTGCAGACAAAATGCACGTTCATCATGCTATTGGTCATCATTGCTATTCTGCGCGTGACGATGAGGGCAGGTGATGAAGCGTTTACTTATAATACAAGTAAAAGACCACAGGCTATGACTTCGCACTTCCTTTCACGCACAGATTTGAGTTCAATCTGAACGCAATGTCACGATTTGCTTCAGCATCGTGTTCTCAGAGAGATGGAAGATTCGCCTTTGTGCATTCATCTCATATCTTGAATGGTTTTTGCTTTATGAGATGTACTAATGTTAGAAAAGAAACTGGGGCTGTAAGTGATATTCGCGTGGAGTTTTGACCTTCAATGCTTCCGGTCTTGGACGGTAATACCCGTTCGAACACAAGTGGGAAGTTTATAGGCAAATAAAGGGATCGCGGGAAACGAAAGAAATGATTTATCCAAAGTCATCTAGTATCACGTTCATATATTACTCAGATTTTTTTTCCCCTTATACAAAGGGGTGAGATTATTTTGCGTGTCTCTGTTCCATATCTTATGTATTATCAAGAAACTATATTTCCTAACATTCGCCAAATAAACAAATAAATAAACAAAGGAACAAACATCAATATTTTCGGCGATTTTGTTTATTACAAGAGATGAGCAAGTGGTAAGCAATCAAGCGACTTCAAAGTTATGTCCACATCCGAGGTCACCTTTGATCGCCAATCAATATTGCTTAACGACATTAAAACAATCGAGTTTTCTGAAGATTTACAAAATCATGTGACTTTTTGAACTGTCGTTGAACTGTTGCTGCAATTTCACTCACGTCTTTTCAACACAAACTTTCTCTTTGCGGTAAATTTTCCCTTAAAAAAAAGTCGATTGTTGAAAATCCACTGAGAAGTACATTGCACAATCTCACTGTAGGGCTGGCTTTTATGTATACCAGTATACGACCAGCCAAGATTAGAACTGCAACGTATGATGAAAGAGAAAATGCAGGGTCAACCGTATCAGAAAAACCTTCCGCTGTCCAAGAGTGACATACTGTACTGGAGTTTATGGCAATGCAGGTTGTATGATACAACCTACATTGCCATTAAATCCAGTGCAATACACGACATGTTATAATGCGGCATAGACATTACCAATATAGACACACAGAGCAAACGAGCTATCAATTACACGACACAAGAATACACGTTCGTAAACACGCAGATCGATTAACAAAAGAAAACAAGTAAAACAGAATAGAGGATTTGAGGAGTGAGAACTGTGTAAACTTAAAGGTACTGTTTAGTATTCGGGCAGTGATTTAAAAAATGTTTGAGTTTTCTGATGCATAATGTGCAGGTCAGTTGTATCACAAAACACCCTACCATATGGTAGCAGTAGATGACAAATGAGTGCATAGATTATATTGAAAAGTCAACGAACAAATTGAATAATGGGTTGAATACATAATAAACACTCATGAATATATGAATGTATTTCTAATTAACTACAGGGTGTAGATAAATGAATCGATGAAAACAATGAAATAAAAATGAAAACGTTAGTCCCGCATCATACGGAGTCCAATCCTAAAAAGCTTTGTAAGTTACACTGATTATTTAACGAAGCAGACGTTGATGATGGTCCAGCTATTCAAAGAGGTTAAGCAATATCAAGGTTATTCAATGTCAATAGCAATGAGAATATTATTCTCAGAGGTAGAGAGTTTTCCCCAACCTGTACAACAACAGCCAATTTATGTGACAGTGTTGCAGCAAAACACATACTTCTTCATGATATATTTTGGGTTTATAACGTAATGATTTCAAGTGGAGAGTAGCTTTTGCGATTTCAATCTAATGTGAAGAACAATTGTAAAAAGGGTGGGACGAATTATCACGTATAGCTAGAAATCCATCGAGAAACGCAAGTCGGCGTGGTCCACAGAATATAACTGTTAATCACTGCATCCAATATCCGGCGTTTTAAAATGAGCAACCGCTTTAGTCCCTCTCATTATGTTAGCTGTCAGTGAGTCATGAGGGTGTTAATGAAGGGAGGTGGGCCTATCATAAGGGTTTTTAGAATTGAGGACTCCATGTTAATCATGTTTAACAGTAAATAATTATGAGGGCCATTCCAACAGCAATTGGAATATCGTGAGTAACGTATCCACTTCGGTGTTGTTGAGCGGGACATTTCGTACTCTTACCGAATTGTTTCCTGAAAAATTAGCGAAGCTTCAAAATGGTATAACTTCCTTATTCTTTCACCCGATTTCCATCAGAAATTTATCTTTGAACTCAAAATATTTTACTCTTTCTTATAAGACTGATTTATATTTCGACTGGATTTTCCCTTTTACCACTCTGCCGATATATAAATAGTATTTATGATCGCGATAACCACAATACGTCCTGTATATCCGTATGACGAAACAAGCTTTGCATAAAAAAAATCCCGGAGTAATTTACCATGGTATTTTGTATTCGTCGTGCTGTTTCCATTTCCTCATAATAGTTTTGATAACAGACCACGGTGATCCGAAACATATAGAGGCAGAAAAAACTCGCAGAATTTGCACCATCCCGATGACTACGCGTAAATTACGTGCGATCAGGCGCGCCGGAAGCAGTTTTGGATTGGGGGGGCAAACATTGGAGGGGGCTCAAGATTAGACCATGCATATGTTACACAATATACACATACACACACACACACACGCACACATATCTACTATATATATATATATATATATATATATATATATATATATATATATATATACATGTATATATAAAGTGGCGTACGGTGGGTCGAAACATGGGGGGAACCATAAAGTAATTTTGACGGTCTGTATGCTTGTGCGTGTGTGCGTGAGCAATAATGGGACTACAATACATTACGGAATGTGGTACATTCAACAAGCAGTCATTGAGGAACATTGTAAGTTTTCCTTACATGGATTATGGAATGACGGTGTGAAACGATCGACAAATTATATACTGTCAGCAACATAAGGTGAATGGCATAGCATAACAATAAAATGCGAGCGAGCGAAGCGAGCGAGCTTGAAAATTTTGATATTCTACAGTTCCAAAACTGGAGTTTTAATTGTAGCTACATATTTCGCTTTGAAATAAATGGGGGCGCATCGGGCGCAACTGCTGGCAATTACTGGCAGCAACATTAGGAGAATGGCATAACGATTCAATGCGAGCGAGCAAAGCGAGCGAGCTTGAGAATTTTGACATTTTACAGTCCCAAAACTCCCGTTTGTAGCTATATCTTTCGCTTTGGAAATTAAGGGGGGGGGCATCGGACGCAACTGCTGGCAATTACTGGCAGCAACATTAGGAGAGTGGCATAACGATTCAATGCGAGCGAGCGAAGCGAGCGAGCTTGAAAATTTTGACATTTTACAGTCCCAAAACTCCCGTTTGTAGCTATATTTATCTTTCGCTTTGGAAATTAAGGGGTGGGGGCATCGGGCGCAACTACTGGCAATTACTGTCAGCAACATTAGGAGAATGGCATAACGATTCAATGCGAGCGAGCGAGGCGAGCGAGCTTGAAAATTTTGACATTCTAGAGTCCAACAACTGCCGTCGTAGCTATGTTTTTCGCTTTAGAAATTAAGGGGGAGGCGCACCGGGCTCAACTGCTGGATGCGAGCGAGCGAAGCGAGCAAGCTTGAAAATTTTGACATTTTACAGTCCAAAAGCTGCCGTTTGTAGCCATATTTTTTCCCTTTTATTCATATATATACATATTTATTTTATTTTCTTTGTTTTTTCATTTATTTTTATTATCATTATTATTTTTTTTTTGGGGGGGGGGCTTTTTGGGGGGGCAAAAATGCGTTTTGCCTCCCCACTTTTTGGATTGGGGGGGGCGGCCGCCCCCCCTGCCCCCCCACTTCCGGCGCCTATGCGTGCGATCACTAATATCACAAAACGGCATGTATCTTTGTTACTAATGTTTTATGGACATTTTTTAGCAATACTTTTAATACCTATATTCAGGAAGGAAATATTTTATTCTATTTGATCCTTAGCCTATGTCTAACGACAAAGTTCTGCTATTATGTTATGCAACGCAATGTCATACCAACGATACCATACAGAAAATAAGAGTCCAGACTTTATCGAGGATATTTTTGCTAATATGGAGCATTTTGTGCAATGCCCACAAACAACTTGGTGCAAGGAACTTGAGAGCTTATTAAAGAAAGACTAGCCGAAAAAAAAAATTAACCACCACCACCACCACCACCACCACAACAACAAAGCTTGCTTTTTCAACAACAATGCGATTCTCATTTTCCACCGTTGTGGCGGGCCATTCAGACAATTGGTGTTTTACATTGTGAGCATGAAAACAAAACACTGACCCTAAAACAAACAAACAAACAAACGATAAAAACAGAAGAAATACGAAACGTCACTGTGCGATTCAGCTCGTAATTCTGAATGTGGTATCAATTTACCAAATTATGTGCAATTCTGAAATTTAACAATTGGCATGTAAAACAAAGACAAATGAATGCATACTCAATTAACAACAATGGAGTTTCCGGTCCAGAGTGAAACATTGTTTGTGAAATGTACGCCTAATGAGTCAGTACGGAATGTTGCCCGAATCTTATTTCTGTTTAAAACATTTGTCCCTCCCATTTTGCGTTGAAAGAGGGTCTACCTTCTTCAAAGTGATTTTGACAGATTTGTATACAATTTACTTTGGTTGCAAATTTCTCTTTCTCTTTCATTTCTCTTTCTTTGTTTTATTGAGCAGAAGAGGAATATAAATAAAAATGCAAAGTGCACAAATTCATAAATTATATTGATGACAACATTACACGAATCATATAAATCAAGTTTATGTAATACCTTAGTCAGTCTGACAATATACGTAGTTAGCATGTTCTGCTTAAAAATGGCGTGGGCCTGTCAATTGAACTACGTAACTCTAAAGAAAATTACTTTTCCCTTCCTGTTTTCCTTATCTCTTCTTCTTCTTCTTCTTCTTCTTCTTCTTGGGGGGGGGGGGGGGGATAGTACTTTCCTGAGCTGTCGTCCCAAAATTCTTTATCTCGCCCTCATTCTCTCCCTCTTTAAACAATAATGGAATTTTCGATGCCATTGCAAGTGGTATGTAAAATTGAGGGGGTCGGTGCAATATAGTGCTAACCCACACCTTTGTCAAAATTGAGTTACATGCATTTTCATAATCCTTATCCTTCACTCTAGCCTCCGTGAAAATATCATATTTGAATTCAACCAATAAGATGGTAGAAAAATGCATGCATTCATGATTTATTAATGTACAAGGTATGGACATTCCAAACATTCAACAGCGATTATCTCAAAATGACTATTGTGTGGGTTAGCACTATATCGCACCGACCCAACGGCGTAAATCCATACTGAGGAGTGGGGGGGGGGGGGGATGGTCACCATCACCACGATTACAAGCCCATAACCGGACCGGCGCAGCCTTTTTTTTTTTTTTGGGGGGGGGGGTGGGGGGGGGGGGAGAAGCTTTGTGCCCCCCTCCCCCCCCCCCCCCCTACACACACACGCTTTACAGGGATCGGATGCCCCACTCTTTTGCATGAAATATAAAGTGGGAAAAAATTGGCAGCAACAACATAAAGACTTTTTGTTCTTGTTGCTTTTTTTTTTTTGCTTGTCAGACGACTTTCGGCGGAAAATCAGACCTTAAAAGTATGAAAGCATTTTTTTCTTTTTGGGAAATATCTGTGAGAGGGAGCGGAACGACCGAACGGGGGAAGGGTGTGTAGGGGGGGGGGGGGAGGGTATCCTTCTCCCACACGAGGAAGATTTTGCATTTTCAGACCTGAAATTCAGCGATCTGGTGCTCACTTGTGGTGAAAATTTTGTTTTCTTTTCTTTAAAAAAACACTAAGAAAATGAAATATTCACAATATATTATTGAATGACAAAATCGTGGTATTTCAGCTCTTGCTGTGCGACATCACTGTGAAGGCCTACTAAATAATGGGGCCTATCATCGGCGTAGGCAGGATTTGATCTTAGGAGGAGCGGTTATGTGAGGGAACGAATCAAGCGCGGGGGGAGGGTATGGTAGGGGGGTTTTCCCCTCCTACGGTGAAATCTCTTTGCGTTGAAAATTTTGACATTTTTCAGTCCAAAAACTGCCGTTTGTAGCTATATTCTTCGCTTTGGAAATTAAGGGGGGCACACCAGGCGCAACTGCTGTCAATCACTGGCAGCAACATCACGAGAATGGCATAGCGATTAAATGCGAGCGAGTGGAGCGAGCGAGCATGAAAATTTTAACATTTTACAGTCTAAAAACTGCCGTTTGTAGCTATACTTTTTCGCTTTGGAAATTAAGGGGGGCCGCATCAGGCGCAACTGCTGGCAATTACTGGCAGCAACCTCAGGAGAATGGCATAGCAGTTAGATGCGAGCGAGCGGGGCGAGCGAGCTTGAAAATTTTGACATTTTACAGTCCAAAGACTGCCGTTTGTGGCTGTATTTTTTCGCTTTTGGAAATTATGGGGGCACACCGGGCGCAACTGCCGGCAATCGGGCAGCAACATCAGAATGGCATAACGATTAAATGCGAGCGAGCGAAGCGAGTGAGCTTGAAAATTTTGATATTTTACAGTCCCACATGTCCTTTGTGGCTGTACTAGTAATTTTTCGCTTTGGAAATTAAGGGGGGGGGGCGCACCGGGCGAAAACTGCTGGCAATTACTGGCAGCAACATCAGGAGAATGGCATAATGATTAAATGCGAGCGAGCGAAGCGAATGAGCTTGAAAATATTGACATTTTCCAGTCCCAAAAACTGTCGCTTGTGGCTGTATTTTTTCGCTTTGGAAATTAAGGGGGCGCACCGGGCAAAAACTGTTGGCAATTACTGGCAGCAACATCAGGAGAATGGCATAATGATTAAATGCGAGCGAGCGAAGCGAGCGAGCTTCAAATTTTGACATTTGACAGTCCCAAAACTGCCGTTTGTAGCTATATTTTTCGCTTTGGATATTAAGGGGGCGCACCGGGCGTAAACTGCTGGCAATTACTGGCAGCAACATCAGGAGAATGGAATTATAATTAAATGCGAGCGAGCGAAGCGAGCGAGCTTCAAAAATTTGACATTTTACAGTCCCCAAACTCCTGTTTGTAGCTATATTTTTCGCTTTGGAAATTAAGGGGGGCGCACCTGCTCACAATCACTGGCAGCAACATCAAGAGAATGGCATGGCGATTAAATGCGAGCGAGCGAGCTTGAAAATTTTGACATTTTACAGTCTAAAAACTGCCGTTTGTAGCTATACTTTTTCGCTTTGGAAATTTAGGGGGCACACCGAGTGCAACTGCCGGCAATTACTGGCAGCAACATCAAGAGAATGGCATAGCGGTTAAATGCGAGCGAGCGGAGCGAGCGAGCTTGAAAATTTTGACATTTTACAGTCCAAAGACTGCCGTTTGTGGCTGTATTTTTTCGCTTTGGAAATTAAGGGGGCACACCGGGCGCAACTGCCGGCAATTACTGGCAGCAACATCAGGAGAATGGCATACTGATTAAATGCTAGCGAGCGAAGCGAGTGAGCTTGAAAATTTAGACATTTCCAGTCCTAAAAACTGTCGTTTGTAGCTATATTTTCGCTTTGGAAATTAAGGGGGGCGCACCGGCTGCACCTGCTGTCAATCACTGGCAGCAACATCAGGAGAATGGCATAGCGGTTAAATGCGAGCGAGCGGAGCGAGCGAGCTTTAAAATTTTAACATTTTACAGTCCCCAAACTGCCGTTTGTAGCTATATTTTTCGCTTTGGAAATTAAGGGGGGCGCACCTGCTCACAATCACTGGCAGCAACATCAAGAGAATGGCATAGCGATTAAATGCGAGCGAGCGGAGCGAGCGAGCTTTAAATTTTTAAAATTTTACACTCCAAAAACTGCCGTTTGTAGCTATACTTTTTCGCTTTTGTTTGTCCCACTTTTATTTAAGAACCATCCCCCCCCCCCATCGACGCCTCTATACATATTAGGTTGCTTTTGTTAAGTGAAAGATCTGCTGCACACTCTTTGATAAATTAGGGAATATACGTCTATGTCAAAAGTGTACAAAGTTTATCCCTTATCCTGTATAGCGGACCTTTTGCATGTTCATGATTGCAATACAACGATCTGGTGCATAGTTCTGGCGATATTTGGACAATTTTCCATTAAGAAAGTTCGAGATTTGTCCTCATCTCGGGAATTGCTTGGGGGATACCAATGATTTGTCTGTCTGAACACTTCCTTTGGGGCGGGGCAAATGCCCCTTTGCCCCCCATAGATTCGACGTCCCTGATCTTCCCTTGGTAATATATGCCCATAGATGTATCCTGACTGAGTCATCAGTCACTGTCGTTTCTCAGGAATGATTCAGGAAATGGAGGGGGTTCAATTATGGCGATAAAGTTGTTGTTATTGTTTGTTTGTATGTTTTCGTACATATTTTGCAGATGGTCCCCAGTTACTCGCGTCATAGCATGTTTATATGTAGACCTATACCATTTGACGTTGTCAACGCCTGAGCCATACCTTACAGTGTATGTCGATGTTACTTTCTTCGCGAGCGAGCGAAGCGAGCGAGCGCTTGAGAAAAGTATACATTTTCCTACAAGATAGAATACTGTTCAGCTCTGTTACCTGTCTGAAGGCCGGCGTACAAACGTCATGCAATATGCCAAAATTGATACAATCACATTTCTGCTTCCTCCATTTTTTCCCCTCAAAATTCAGGGGGGGATGATTGTACAGGCCATCCCCCCCTCCTCCATTTCAGGGGGGGGGGGATATATCCCCCCCATCCCCCCCGGGATTTACGCCCATGCACCGACCCCTTCAATTTCAGAACAAAAAGAACCTACACAAAAAGAAATAAAGCGAACATTGCACGCGCTGATTAACTTTGGCCCCGGAACAGTTTAATTAGCTCCGTTAAGAAAGGAACGATAAGATATCACGCTTTCCTTTAACTGTGACGTCAAACAAGGGGAAAAAAGAAGGGCGGTTTCATGGTTTCAACAAACTGTATGAGGGTTTCTATACGCTGTTCACATCCCCTTCTCAGATGCCGTCTTTCCACTATTACCGATATCATTCTGATTTCTTTTCTAGTTCGTACCGCTCCCTGCAGTGAGCAGTTGATAGGTAGTTTACACCCAATTCCACACTAACATGCAAGATCGCCACTCCATTATTCGCGCTGACTTTGGATGAATGCAAGAAAGAATAAACATGCGGTAGCAGTTCCGTCAACTTGGATGGACGTGAAATATTTTAAGTGACGTTGTAGATTTTCTGAAGTTTTACACCGGTGCACGACAAAGTGAAATTGGTGATAATCACTGTCATAATATGTTTATGCCAATCTTCATCAATAATTTTCCTTTCTCAAGATGAATTCAAAATTTATAGATGTCGATAGATAGTCGACAGTCTTCTTCAAATGAAATTGTTGTCGTAAGCTAAGATAGGTCTTGATTGTACCAAGGGCAAGGAGGCATGTGATACCTTCTTGATTGTACAAACTAATTAGAAAATGGGGTAATGACCTATTCACAAATGCCTATTAGTGAATGACGTGATCATTGTTTCACCCCTCTGCCCAGTCCCTCCTGTTCCGCGGAACAATATTATTCTTTCATTTCTGTGGTCCCGTTTCCATGACAACGTACTGTCATACGTCAACTACGTATGCAGGGAGAGGTCATTTGGAGATGAAGTCTTACACGTACTAGCATGACTGGTATGCTCCAATTCGTCCGCTTTGAGGGCCAATACCGGGCTTATATTGGGTGTGCAGTTCGGAGACGTATCCCATCATACAAGAATGGAGCTTCTACACCAGTTTCGTGTGCCGTCTTCTCAGCTTCTGCTCTCGGTGGCAACGGTTGAGCGGTTTTTTTCGATCATGAAACGGCACAAATCTTTAAAGCTCCTGGCATCTGTGCTGTAGAAGAATAGTCAGCAATCGTCGTCATATTTTGTAGAGGTTACTTCTACTCTAAATCAATGGAATTCTGAAGTTTTCGGGGAGTACCACTTGCTAACCTTGTAAACTATTGCAACTCGCGCACACCCATCGCCAGCCACTGCACAGCATGCCGAAGAAAGCGACATGGTAGGTGGTAGGCACGGTATTTCGGTAAGTGGAAAAAAAGTAGACCGTTGTTACCAACAGGAGTTACTGTGTGAAAGACTGCATTGAGAAGTGAAGATGAAAGCTGTTGATGAACATCATTATTACTAAAAGAGTACTGACTGATGATAGTTTATGCGATGACGTACTCGGCGAGCTACGCGTAGTTATTTCTTGATTTATGCTATCCCATAGTGTGTTATGAATGGGGATAGGCCTACAATTGTATTTCCTCTCACCTCCCTGGTTTATATATCCACAGAATGCTGAGATGGATGCACGGCTCGTGACAACCTTGAAAAGTAGGCCGAACTGTTGAAGTCACTGCAGCAGTTCTTGTCCTACCAGCTAGTTTCAGGTAGACGAGAAACAAGTGGCAACAAAACTGCTAGCGCGATGTTCGTAGACAAATAAAAGAATATGAATGGAAAATCCAAATTATATACCAAATATGAGGGTGCTGTTCGTTATTCCGAAGGTTCGATATTCCGAAGGTTCGCTATTCCGAAGGTTCGTTAATCCGAAACACACAAATTCCCTATACCCAGAGGTTCGTTAATCCGAAAATGAAAAAGGGTTCGTTAATCCGAACATTTGTGGCGTTATTCCGAAGGTTCGTTATTCCGAAGATTTGTTCATCCGAAAATGAAATTCGGAAAAACGAACCTTCGGAATAACGAATCTTCGGACTGAAGAGCCTTCGGAATAACGAACCTTCGGAATAACGAGCTGTAACCCAAATATGATACTTTTTTTCTTTAATTGTATTGGCACTTTGTAAAAAAGCCGCCCTGATCGGAGAGTTATTGGAAATTTTATTTCCTTCTTACGCGGGATATTAAAACGTGCAATTTGTCTCCTTGCTATATTTCATTATGTCAATAAGTACGAACATTTTGTTTTTTAATAGATTCTTTCCATGCTGTTTGTATTTCGTGTCATATTTACATACTTATCAATATCATGACAATCTTTATGGACAATGAAAATCATAATGATAACTGAATTAGATAATAAAAACTATTTTTTTTTAATCAAGCCAGAACATTACCCAATGAATAGGCTTCTGCCACTACACTAGATAGTAAAAACTATTCAAAAATTGAAGTGCATTTTTTCTGCATCGTTTTCAAATTTATTTAAATAAATTCAGTGATAGCAGACGCATAGAATTGTATGATAGATTTCATCAAATCCGGACCTAATGCAAAGAAAGTTATTGAAAGTTAGGTTTCACCTATTTGGGCAATATTAGTCGCAACCAGATATAATATGACATATAGGAGGGGATAATGATTACATTACATTTCATTTCATTTCATTTCATTTCATTTCATTTCATTTCATTTTCAAATACTCAAAAATTGCATATACATTTATAGTAACTTAAAATCGGTAATGTTACACTAGGAAATCACTGAGAACTGAATAAAGTAAAATAAACTGTGACTTATACCGAATCAAAATTAGTGGAAATGGAATTGACTGCTGACAAGCAGGACTGTGATTTGCAGTATTCCTTTGAACAGCATAACTAACTACTAAACTAATTAAAGAAATGGTTTAGTTTTGGTTGAGATGGAGACCGGGGGATGGGTATTCAAGTTTTAACTCTTTCTGAGATTATTAGAAACCATCAATGTGAAATATTAAAGAGCATACAATTTCAAGATGAATTAAAAGTGTGGTGAAAATCGCTTTTGAAATGGACAAGATATCCAAGAAACAAAGAGGTCGTAATAAAAGTTGGAAACACCTTTTACTCGGATAACTTTGTTTTACTTTGTTTTTGGATATCTCGGCCATGTCAAAAGTGATTTTCAGCATATTAACTTTCAATTCCTCTTGTATATTCTTTAATATTCCATATAAGTGGTTTCTAATTATCTCGCAAAGGGTTAAATCCTGAATCCCCATCTCAACCAAAACTACACCATCCCTCTAAATAATGACGTCATTACCTCAAGACACGATTAAATCTTCACTGAAAATGTCTTTCTTCTTAATGGATCAACTAAGACAAAATTGTGTCCGTTACATCTAATAATATAGTTTATTATAGTTTTGTGATGATCAATGGTCACACTCAAAGGCTCATGGGGGCGAGGGATGCGAAGTTATACTTTGCTATTAAAATAAAAAAAAAACAAGATTTTTAGGTTTTTATACTATTTTTGTGTACAATCCTATGGGAAAGAGATGCGAAGTCACCTACTCTAAATTGCCTTATTGCATGATTAGCTCTAATATCACCATTTTACAACATTCAACGGAAACTTTAGAATTCCACGGCTTAACTGCACTAGGTTCGAATTCGATGTACCGTGTAGTACCTACTCTACCATTCTAGAAGTTTGATTTTGCTTATGTTATTCATTGAAGTCGATTTGAGCATGGCGGGGAATTGACTTCTAGATAAAGATAGAATTATGTCAAAGCAATTTTTTATGCGATTTTTCGTAGAAAAAAATAGTAGTAGTAGTAATGATAATAATGATAATAATAATAATAATAATAATAATAATAATAATAATAATAATAATAATTATAATAATAATAATATCGTTAGTAATACAAAAATAAAACAATTCCAAGTAGAGCGCACAATGATCTACAAGACTCTTTCTTTACAAGATTTCCTAAATATCAGAAAAAGATAAGTTTTCAAAGATTTTAAAAATTGCTTCGTGTTTATAACTTTGCCTGGCAACCTATTCCATAAAATCAGTGCAGTGCTGCAATAGCCAAACAACGTTAGCCATGATAAACATGGATGTATAGTAAGTAAATGCTTATCTGAAGAGCGGAGGTTTTTTGTAGGTGTGTATGGTGCAATGCTGTTATTAGATAGGAAGGACGCTCATTGATGACCTCTATGACATAGAAGCTTTCTATACAGTCTGTCAACTGCAGACAACTAGTATAGGCAATTCAACATGGGCGTAATTGGATCCTCACCCTTTGCACGTTCCACAAGTCTAGCAGTACTATTTTGGGCTATATTTGCAATTTTTCTATCTTTAAGGGATGCCATTTAAAAGAACAGGATGACACGAAATTCTTCTTCTTATCATTATTATTTATAAAACAATGAATCAATTTATCAATTTCTCTGTAGTCTTGTTACTTAAGAAATTACGAATTTGTGCGACTTCTTTTTTTTTTTCTTAACAGACACAGATGAACGACTACCCCGCTCTTTTTTACATGTACATTGCAGAGCTGATCCATTTGAACGCAAAGTGTTATTGACATATATGTTTCATTTACCATAAATGTAGAAACGATCAACAATTACAGCGAATGGCAAAGTGGTGGGTTGCAATGAAAAATGCAAAAGCTCGGTCTTTTGGCAAAATTTTTTCTTAGCCAGTGCAACAACGTCAAGAATACTGTGACACGACATTTGCTCCTGCGACAATCGCTTCTATCTTATTTTTTTTTTCCAAGGACTTAGGGAATAGGGTTAGGGTTGTGATAGGGTTTTAAATTTAGTTTGATGTGAGGATTAGGATTAGGGTCAGGGTGATATGCGTGGGTTGAATTTGTGTGTGGCTTAGCGCTGAGATATTTCATGAGAGCAACTGTCGCAGGAGCAAATGTCATGGAACCCACGGAGCACACTTTGTCTACTCTCACTGCGGCGTATTGTTGTTCCCAAGGTTGTATCCAACATTGTCCATCATGTTCTGATTGTTTTTCATTGTGATAAAAATGTGTCAAATTGGTTTGATAGTCAAATTCCTTCATGCCTTTGTGTTTTCAATGGAAAATCTAACAAATGTGGCTGGTATTTGTCTGCTGATTTCTGTTGAGAGCGGGATATCAAGTTCTGGTTAATTGCGCCCTCACATGGTGATGTCAATGTAGTGCAGCTACTTTGCTCTAGTTTGGATGTCTGGCATTGTTGTTTAACATTTTGCGTATTTGTTTCCCAATTTAACCCGTCGAGGACCGTTTGGTTTTGCTACAACACGCATTTCCCATAGACACCTGCCTGAGTATACTCGGGACTCGTCCTCAACTCGTCCTCAGCGTAAGGTTCCTGAAAAGAAGAAGAGGAAGAAGAAGAAGAAGAAGAAGAAGAAGAAGAAGAAGAAGAAGAAGAAGAAGAAGAAGAAGAAAAAGAAGAGAGATGAAATTCTTTAACTCGTACATGATAGGATGTTAGTAGCGCATTACATGCACGTGCATGAATATATTTTCATTCTGTATTCATGTAACACATGACACCTCTCATGACATTTGTGGCAACTATTGTTGTAATAGATCGTAGTTGTCGGTTTTGATTTACAGGATGTGGATTTTTAATATCTGACTAAAGAATTTAACAAGGAATACAGCATGCCTTGTTCTCGACAATAGTCAAAGCAATCGATAACAGTGAGTGTACACGATACACTTGAAAAAAGAAAAATACGTGGAATAACACTTGACATTGAATTCAGGACATGCCAACATCTGATCAGCCTAGGAAAAAATACCCAAACCTGACATTAACGGGGGCTACAATCACGACAATAAATTGAAAGTAGTTCAAACAGTGCGGTAATTTTTTTCTTGTGGTTATGGTCTTCTTGAAAAGGGTGATACAGCCGCACTTGTGAAGAAGCGCATAGGACTGTAATGTGTGTCACTGTGAATATCACGTGCTGGTCACAAGGTGACCAATTATTTGAAATGAACATGAAAATATTCCTGCGCGAGACTCTCATTGAGGGATGACGCAACACAATATTCAATTCAAATCTCGGACATATTTATGATCAGAGAGTTATGACATATTTGTTTCCCATATTTTCATATGGTAGCCATTATATTATGCAAATAAGAGAGGCAATAATTGCCGTCACCTCATAACCCTGGCAATAGTTTGTGCGTGAGAGTTTTAAGAATTTTATGTTTTTTGCTTCAATATTGAATCAGGAACCGCGTCATCGTTTCCTACAAGAGTTTTTCGTACTTCCAATTACATTTGTTTTAGTGACTTTGAGAGAAGCAATGCACATTAAATGTGTTCGCTATATACTTCTCAGCTGAATAACTACCTAGTCCACAGATGCGATTCAAAGAGGAGTGCAAGTTGAAATTGTGTTCGAGAGAACAACTCAAACGATGAAAAAAAAAACGTTATGCTGTCTTGACAATGAGTATAGGGGTTAGTTTTTAGTTTACATCTGTGTAAAAAGGAAAATCGCACACATGTATTTGTATCTAGTCGTCGAATACCTTAGGAAGCATGCCAGATTTCTTCAGTAGATCACATGGTTATCAGGGAAAAATTAATGAGTACTCTAAGAGTGAGAGGAATATTGGTGCATTTGGCACTGTGATTGATTGCAAGTCATACCAGGGAATGACGTGGTTTGGCCGTCAGCCAATCAGAAGAGCGCAGGCTTTCCAATTTCCAACCGGTCGTGCCTGAGGGCTCAGAGTTCTTTTGTCGCAATGGGAATGAGATGTGTGAATGAATCTTGGCATGTATACGTTGGCTGGTACGTGAAATACTGCGGCTAACCTTCAGAATTTTGTTACAGCTCAGATATTAGTAAAAGGTATGAAGGAATTTCCGCACTCCACGTTTACGTGAGCGTGTTTTTTTTTTTTTTTTTTTTTAGTCATACTGAGATCAGATAAACCGAATTCCACTGAATTCAGACCCCCACCGAGAAATACAAAATTTTGTTATTCGAAAGTTTCGGAAGTTTCCACAAAACTTTTATCGATTACACAGTGATGAAAAAACTTCAAAAAAGACTAACATGTCATCGCCTCACAAGGCATGTATTGGTTCGGCATATGAAAAAGTGAATGACGTCTTTTCGTCAATATAATCACCCCCCCCCCCCACCCCCGGCATGTTAATCATCATCAAACTCAACTCTGTAGTGTAGTGTGACACCAAGGGTGTAATTTCTTCCAGCAGATTTGATTTTGAAAATGGACATTTCTTTCTGAAACTTGTGAGATGATGACGTCGCCACCTCATTCACTTTGCATAACGTGACCAAAATTTGGCGTTGTCGTTACCGAATCTGTCAAACGTCACTATTCCGTAATGTGTGTATCTTTTACTCAATAATTGTTCTGCCTGTTCAATTGTACCTGAAATGCTCTTCATGTCTTCATTGTGTTACAGGTCGTCTGCAGTCAACTCCGCCAAGTAATGCTGTGACCTGGCCTTCTATGGTCGCCAGTTATTCTCAAGCCCGATGAAACAAGGGGGTTCCTCGCAAATTCTCGTTCTGGAACGCGTTATGACAGGGACGAAACCGTTTCGTCGAAATCATCTAGACTCTCTGACCTCGCAGAACCTCAGACACAAGTGTTCTCACTCCTAGCCCCACCCCCTCCTCCCCCCCCCCTCTCTCATATGTATTTATATACATCTCCATTCATCTGACATGGACCTCGAAGCAGTTAGTTGATAGTGAAGTGAGTCATACTTTGTGAAGGGGTATCCGCTAAAAGGGGGAAGTAGGCCTTGCTGTCGGTTCGTATAACAGCAAGAGTTCTCTATTTTCTTTCTCTCTCTTTCTCCCTCTCCCTCTATCTTTTCCCCTGTCTCTCTTCGTCACGATACATTCACCGCCACGTCCATCTATCGGGCAGTCAGAGACCGCGGACGGACATCGCTGCGGCCGGATTTTTTTTTTTTGCCTCCGTGTTGTGCTGGCCTGCCTGCCTGCCTCTGACGATGGATGTGAACGGGCCATGTCGCCAGCAGTCGCTGTCAAGTTTCGTCGCCTACGTCTTCTTCCTGACGATGTCGCTGAGTTTTGGCAGAATTCTCGGCGACGAGGTCTCTGCCCGCAGACTCTTGGATGCTCTGTCAGTGAACAAGCCCTTCAGTGATTTGAGGAACGTTAGAGCAAAGCGGTCCGTGGGATTTTCGCGCGCACAACAAACTGCTATTTTGAATTTACACAATGAATTTCGGGGTACGGTGTCCCCGCAAGCCGCCAATATGGAACATTTGGTAAGTCATGGGTTAATCGGGGTGCGGGGATGCTTAACTTAGTCTTGGTTGCATCCGCTTTCTCTAGAATATCAGTACTATGACGTATCACAGACTTATTCTTTTATTTATTATGAATTTTCTTTTTTATTGTAATGGACAACGGTTGCTTTTTTTCCAAAAACAAAGAAAAAATTCACTTTGAACGTTGTAAATAAAATTGTTTAGACTTAATCACACGCTCTCTGACGAATTTCCCCTCCCCTAAAAAGAACACACACACACACATGTCTTGCGCTTCAAGAATAGTGCAATAGAATGGACCCATACTGAACGAGTGTGACATTTAGACTAGTATGATACTATCTTATCATACACGTCTATTTTAACGTCACATACACTGAGTTGGATCATTTACATTTTGCACAAGTAATTGGGTTCTGTCGTCTGTAAGGTTACCTAGCAAATATTTAATGTTACGGCTCTGATACGATTCGAGGTTCCTAAAGTCCAGTGCATTAAAGTGTGATGCGACTCTATGTTCAAACGTACTTTTCTGGGAAATGAAAAAAAAATCAAAATTAAAGATCGATAGAAGTGTCATCAAATTTAACAATGAAAAGAAGGAAGTCGTGTAATTCCTTCAAAGACAAAATTACGTGCTGTAAAAACGTACTAATTGTTTTAAATATCATTTAAGATCAACGAACAGTATCATATTGAAATGCAGATATTCTTTATGCAACATTTGATATTCATTATAATTATGATATGAAAGTAGATAAATAATTCCATTACATTACATGAACGAATAAACTAATGACGCCAAGAATACTTGATCAAGATAAGGACAAATATTAGATTCACGATCCTTCAAGCCTCAAGAAGTGTGACTTCATGTTTTTGAAAGAAAGAAAATGTTTCATCTTAAATCAACTCCGTCTTGTTGTTGGAAGTAGGCACTTAAAACTGATTAGCATGCCTTTAATGTAGGCCAAAACAACAACCACAAAAACAAAAACAAAAACAGAAATCGCAACGTAGCTGAAGGGGAAACCGAAGGCGAAGTCGCACCAATATAAATCATTCAAAAAATTTACACAGCTCATCGAGGTAGTGAAGACTTGTCAGATGGTTATACACGTGAACCCTCATCAGCGATGACGCTCATATTATCTCCCCTCATATTATCTCCCCTCGCTCACGTCCACGATATTATTAATCACCTGTTGGCTCGTTGCGAAGTCCACAATACTTGTATACCATAGAAGGTAATCGAACGATAAAAAGAAAACCCGAGTCAATATTTTTCCCGAAATGTTAAAGACGAAAGCCGCGAGATAAAGAGTCAGAATTCATCTTGTGAGACTGAACTAAAGATTAACTCACACATACAGGAGAAACTTTATTTACAAAGTACTTTTGTATGTTTTTTTTTATTATTGTTCTTATTTACGTTTTTAGCTTGTTTTGTCCAGAGAGTTGATTTACAAAGTACTTTTATTATTATCTTTTTTTTTTGGTATTTTTCCTAATGTTTAATACTTACTTAATTTGATTCAGATTTAGAGGTAAATATTCAACAATGTGAATGAGGCGCCCCTTAACCACAACCACAATAACAATAACTACAGCAATAACAATATTGGCTGCCCTTCCATGGGCTCTTCCTGCCAATCATATATGGAATATTTATTTTGATTTTTTTTTAATAGTTAATTCTCCTTATTCGTGGCGACATGTAAACTAATAAGTGTCATGTGTGAACGATAAGGTATGAAACTGTATAAGCTGATGCAAAAGTAAAACAAAACAAAAGGATGAAGATTGACTGAATGACAGTTTCTTTCGATGATTTCCCTCCGTCACCACCTTCTCCTACCCCGGAAAAAAGGCCGTCATTAAAAACATCAAAATTACTTTCGCCCAGTCACCATCGTACACAAAGACAATGATGATAACAATATGCATTGCCCATCGGCCCTGTATTAATCGCGCACCTGGACGTTTGATGTAGATGACAGTATCAGTGTTTAACCTTCCTGTAAAGGTGGCTTTTACTATAAAAAAAAGTATCCTATCTCAAAGTCATTACACATTACTCATTCACAGCTGCACGTTGTTAACAGCTATATTAATGCAAATCACTTCCAAAAACACATTGGTACAAGGCAGAACGTGTGCTGACTATAATAGCATTCATGTTCTACAGCAAAATCTGATTTTCCTGAAAGCAAGAGATTATTGAGCAGAGGGGTGAAGATGATATGGGGTATGAGTTTTCGTCAAATTTGTCTCCCCCTGCACAAATGAAATTTGTAAGACTGCAACCTGGTGGTAGTGTCGTTGCCCGGTAAGTAGTAAATGACTGTTTCGATACCTACTGGTACTTTTTTTACGACGTGTTTGTTAAAAATGTATGATCAGCAGTTGCGATCTTACAAATTTCATTTGTAGAGAAGGAGACATATTGAAGAAAATTCATACCCCATTTAATTTTCTTATCACATTTTTTTTTTCTGTCTGATAAATGCTGTTTATAATAAGAATAATAATGGCTTTTGTTACAACTAAAATAAATGATAATTATGAGCATTCTCGTCATCGTCGTCTTTATGACAATTATTACTGTTGTTTTATCCCGGGATTGATTATAATGAAACAAACTTTTTTCAACCATTGTTATTATGATCATCATCGCATCAACTTAATTTTATCATCCATTAGTCATTAGAGTGTCTGTTTCCCTTGTCTGTCAATCTCTGTAGTAGGGAAACTGACAAACTAAAGGAACAATCCAAGAGATGAAGAGGGTTTTGATTTTTTTTTTTTATTAATTAGAATTTCATACTTCAATACAGAGCCAATGTAAAAAAAAAAAAAGAAAATCCTTTTTTTTCCAATTCCAATTCAATTTCGGTTTTACTAAAACCAAATAAAACACCAAATAAAAGTCCAAAGACTAACCCTATTTGGTTCACATCAAAATTTGAAGTCAAAGTAAACATTTCGTCTTAATTCCAAGTGGACACGGAGAGGGAAAAGAGACGAAGCTGAAACAAAGCAAAAACACATATTATTGACAATTGATATTTCTACCAGATAACAGAGTTCAGTTCCGATCAGTTCAGTTTTATGTCTGCATTCCATTTTCAATCATAACAAAAAGAACGCAAACAAACCAAGAGATGGCGAGCATGCTCGATTTTGTTATAAAGGGATGGTATAGTTTTGGTTGAGATGGGGCTTGAGGTTTCCAAGGTTTTTTTTATGATTTTTTTTTTTTTAGATAATGAGAAATCTCCCATGAAATACGAAATGGCATATAATTCTAAGAGGAATTCAAAGGTTATTTGACGAAAATCGGTTTTGACTGGCTGAGATATCCAAAATAAAGCGATCCTAATAAAAGATGGGACCCACCTTTATAGGATCGCTTTGTTTTACTTTGGGTTTTTTTTTTTATCTTTGCCATTTCAAAACTGATTTTCATCGAATGAACTTTGAATTCCTCTTAGAGCTTTTTATGCTTTTAACATTTGATAAAGTGGTTTCTTAAAAGTTAAAAGCTGAATTCTCACCTCAACTTATACTGTACTATCCCTTTAAGCAATCTTTAATCTTAGACGGCAGTGCAGCGCCAATTCTACCAGGTCACATATACCATGAGTTAAATTCAATTTAATTTCTGGCATTTCATTTCAAGTGCAGTGTAGCAAACTTCACAACAAAGTGCCGTCATAACTGTTCGAATTTTGTTGTGCATCAATAAACATTATGTAGTGCAATTGACGAAGTAGGGCCTATACTCTCACAGGCTCTCCCAGCACACAGCACGCACACATACACGTGACATAAATTCCTGTTAAACAACGAAATCCAGCAAGACGTAACCACATGTCGTCATTCGTAATTCATAAATTCAATAAAGAATAGTACAATGTAACTACGCGGAAGAAGAGAAGAATTCTTGGCAGTGTTCACAACCACTCTTCTATTTCCTATACCTCACACCGAATTCGAGAAGTTGATAATTCTCTCGAAATTAATAACATTTACGCACTAGGCTTGATATCCTCCTCTGAGGCACAGATTTATAAGGAAGGTACAAAATTTCCGAAAAGAATAATAAAAATATATATTTTTTCTCCTATATTGTCATGTATATCGTATTTCTCTTGATAGTGATGAACCACACAGTTACTATTACGTATGAAAATTATTAGTACTCCATATTCCGTGATAATTGTCTCACAGCACACTTGTCGATTCCAAGGCGAACGTCGTGTGAACTGCGTAACAGTCATGACTGTATTGTAATCTTACATCCCCTTGGAAACCAATTCTTAGCAAGTGACCTTTAGGTACGCGTCTGCCCCTTGATTTATTCCTTTGCCATCTTATGCCAAAATCTCACTTCCAACTTAATATCCTCTTCCGAAGAAGACGTTGATATTTCACCTTTTTTTTTTAGTCAGTCCGATTTTCCTCGTAAATGGGATTCAATTCCAAAGGTAAAGGGGAAAAAGACTCTAATGTGAACAGGGGAGGCAGCTAGCAAATGGCTCTAGGCAATTTCAGTTTGAGACAGACAACGCAGCCCTTCTATACCGCGATCAAGTGCCTGACCTGAAGCATAGTTTGCTGATTTATTATGTCATACAATGCCTTCATTCCACTGGACAATCCGTAATAATTGTAAGAATGATTGCGGCGCAATATACCGTTAAATACCACCTCTGACAGTTGCTATCATAAAGCATTGAACAGAACAAGCAGCACCAGTACAAGCAACAACAATGAACCAAGCAAGAGGAATCCATGAAAATCATTTGTTTCAAATCAAATTATATATCTCAATATAATTGTATGACGTGGACGGCTACTTTCAAATTGGTTTAACGGCTGAATCAACTCTGTTCGTGTACAAAAATATTTTGAATAAAATGAAATAATAACAATAATAATTATATTTAAAAAAAATCAGATACCCCAAACCTATAATGAGGCTTAGCTTAAATGAGCGAGATATCTTCTTCCGCCTTTCCGTGCTTACGTACAGCACGTCGTTGAGGTTGTAATTCATTTGCTAGTAATGTACAGATCCAATACAAACACTGACAAAGCAGCATTCGTGCTGGCGCGTCGATTTATCAAATGTTATCGAAGTTTCGATGAATCGTACACATGCTCTTAACGAGCCAACGTGCCAAGCAGGTATAGAGGAAACTCCATCCCCCACCTCCGCAGCAACATAGTAGTATAATGGACGTTGATGAATGGGTAAAGACGCCTGGACAGAATTCTGCGAAAATTATTTACACGGTTTCAAGTTTGGTTTATTCCCCCTATCCGGAGGAATTCCCGGTAAAGTGTTCCTACCAGGAAACTTCTTGAAGGCGCCAAGTGGCCACAAGCACATGCGCCCTCACGTGTGTCAAATTGACCCATTCCCTACAGGAAACTGGCGGCCTGTGTAGTAAATCTATGGGGATTTTAGAATTCGGCATTGAACGGGTTAAGAACTACTTTGTGCTTCATGTAGCAAACGCTATCTATACTGCATAAGTGTAATCAATAATTGTTACAATGCATCTCTCACGTAAAGTTCCCATCCTTTTGTTATCTTTTAAATCAATAGGAAATCATCCTGAGACTTCGCTCTCCTCTGCAATAGTATTCGCGGAATTTCATAAATGTAGCTAAGATGTTATTTTTAGCATGTCTGCAGCTATGAATAGGACATAATGAACATGCGTGTTAGCAAGTTTACAGGTGTGTGTGTGTGTTTGTCAGCTGTTGATTCCAAAAGGAATGGTATGGTATCGGTTGAGGTGAGAATTCAGCCTTTATTTTTTTTTTTTTGCGAGATATTTAGAAACCACTTTCTGAAATGTTAAGAAGCCTACAATTCTAAGACAAATTCAAAATTTATCATTTGATGAAAATTGATTTTGAAATGGCTGGGATATCCAAAAACAAATTTAAACAAAGTGGTCCTTATAAAAGATTGGTTCCACCTTTTATAAGAATTACTTTGTTTTAGATATCTCGATCATTTCAAAACCAATTTTCATGAAATAAATTTGAATTCCTCTTGGAATTATATGTTTTTTTTTTTTCATATTTCATAAGATATTTCTCATTATCTCGAAAAATCATAATCAAAAAACGTATTTGAATATGTAGACGGTATTTGAAAACTATTTGAATATTCAATTAATACTACACAAACCAGTAATGTACATTTCATTTTTTTAATTCTTTTTTTATCATTCATGACTTGAAATATTCCAAACGTGCGCGTGTTCAGGTCGTGTGGGGTCATCCCACAAGACCGACACCCACGAGTCATACAGCCCACGAGTTCGACATTGAGAACAGGTCTATTAGTGTACAGCTCACGAGTCACACAGCCCATGAGTTCGACACTAGGCAAATAAAGCCCATGAGTTTGACACTATGTAAAAACAGCCTACGAGATACAACACGAGGCTTAATGTGTCGGTCTCGTGGGCCTCATTAGCTTAGTGTCGAACTCATGGGCTGTATGACTCGTGAGCTGTATAACTCATGGGCTGTATGATTCGTGAGCTGTATGACTCGTGGGCTGTATAACTCGTGGGTGTCGGTCTCGTGACGTGCACCCGGTCGTGTTGCGTTATATGAAGAGAGGGGAACGTGAAATTGGAAGTGAATTAGAATTGTTCAAAATTCAACCTGCCGTGCATGAAAAGCGAATGTGATGATATACTTAATGTCAAAATATATTTTCTGCCATAAAATGTAATTCCATTTTCTTAATGTACAGATGGCACACTTCCTTCCAGCTTGCGTTGGCATATCTAACTTTCACGTTTTACAATATGAATAATACTACATGTATGACTATTAAATACATTTCTATATATACTTCTAAGAAGAAAGTCATATTCTTAAAATATATGTTGTAGATGGTTTTTTAATGAATTTATGAGTTTTGATGCACAAATTGAATAATTGTGAATGTTGCCGGAAGTTCTGGAGTCTTTATTTAAGAATAAAAAAATACAAACATTTCAAAAAGACACAGTGACATGTACCATATATCAAAAACTAGATTACGAATATTCCAAAATATTTATTTTTATAATGGCCCTAAAGGTTGGAATTCTTTAAATGTTAAAATGCAACCAACAATTGGATGTTATACATTCAAATGTAAGCTTAAGAATAAACCTTTTTTTTTTTTTGGCAGTACTCTTATGACAGCATGAACCAAACGATGATTTAAAATTATGAACATAGATCTAAACTCTTCAGCATGGTTGTTGAACAGGTTCACATCTTGTCATTTTCAATTTTTTTTAATCTTTTTTTTTTCCATCTTTTTTTTTTCATATTTTATTTTCTCTCAGAGCTGAAGGTACCCACACTATTTTCTATTTTCAATAATGCTTTATATACCTAGGACGGTTTTGTTGGTGTTTTCTCTTTGTTGATTTGTATGTGTATGGGTGTGCACGCACGCTTGTCCAGTTGCACTTGAGTGCGTGCAGTGTATGTATGTGTGTGTAAGTGATTGTGTATGACTTTTTATTTATGTGGACCTATCCCCACAAGCATCTGCTTTTCTGTAGCTTCCTTCACATGTAATCTAAATTATCTAACATACACACGACTGATTTAAATCCATTTTGTATTATTGAAATATTATTTAGAGTCTGTATACTCTGAATTTCTAAATATGTGTTACTATTCATTGATCTCTGAGTGTATATTATTTTTATTACAATTTTAATTTGTTTGGAAACAGTCAGTCATCGTATATCAAGCCATCACACCATGAAAATTCACGTTCCATGTTCAATATTTCTGACAGCTACGCACTGCTAAAGAATTTACAAATCGAAAGAGTCTGAGCTATTCATGATGAGACATGCTAAACAGTGTCTCTGATGAAACTGTTTGAAAATGGAACCGCCAAAGGTTTAAAAAAATAGGAGCGAGAAATCGTTCAATGAATGTAAGAAGTGAAACAAAATAATGGACGAGTGCCTGAGTTCATCGGTATGCTCAAATTTCCACATAGATTAAATTATTTATGATAGGGAATGGTTTACTGGCATGGTGGTATTTTTCATAGATATCTGACTAGTGAGAGCATAATTTTATTTTTATGTATTAATTTGTGTGTGTGTGTGTGTGTGTTTGTCTGTCTATGTCTGTCTGTCTGTATTCTGGAGTGGATGATTACACAGCTTTGTAGTCGGCAAAGTTCGTTGTTGTTGTTTTAAGTGAGCCGCCACGATGTTGAGCAATGTCGATAAGAAGTGGTCATTACGGCTACTATTAGACATGTTAAAAACGGTGTTGCGGACTATATACTGGTAATCAAGATAATGTTTGGAACGATGACGAATTCTTTTTTTTTCCCCAAAGACATGGAACGACGAGCTGGCTGAAGCGGCGAAGGCTTGGTCGCAGAACTGCACGTGGGGACACGGCCCGGTCGGCTCGGTGACGGTGAACTACGGCCAGAATGTGTGGCTGGGAGACGACACGGGAGCGGGGGCGAACCCCGGTGTTGACGCCGTGCGGAACTGGTACGAGGAGAGGCGCCGCTACAACTACCAAACCAACGGCTGCACGGGCGACCAGTGCAGCTATTATACACAAGTAAGAATATCACGCGGATTTAAAAGCAATCTCACTGTGCTTAATTTTTATAATCATTCGGTGCTTGTGTGGGATGAGTCTATATTTCCACAATTTTCTTGTTGTTGCTTTTTATTTTAAACAAAGGTTGGATGTGTTTTTTGGTAAGTCTTAAAGCAGTGACGTTGTATGTTCATGTGTGTTTACTGGCCCTTCTACCTTTGACTACAATCATATACCGTTGTGTGTGTTTATGCATCAAAGTGTGTGTGGTTTTTTTTTAATGTATGCCTAAATTTCGGTGGTCATACAAATGCTATACATTCACCTCAAAAAGTTAGTGATTGGATGATTTGCCTCTTCTCTCCTGTAATATTAAAATTTATGTCCATCCTCATGCGAGACGGGCCTATGAGACTGCTTTGATACCTCCACGTATGTGTCACTGTCAATAGTAGCAAAAATCAGGATCTCTAATTCCCATCTTTGCCGTGTGCTGCGTAATCACGTGAACATGCAGAGGCGCCATTTTACAGTGGTCATTTTCCGCCGCGCGCGGGGTAATTTCTTCTTATTGTTATCACACGATCATCAATGATATATTGTAACTTGACCGCTGGTGTCCTATTGCATGGACAGTCTATAGACCATAAGTACGTTAAACATCTAACGACGACAACGTTTCTGAAGTCCTGAGAGAGAATACGGATAGTGAAGGTGAAAGGATCTATAGGCTCTATCGAATGAATGAAATACTTGGCAATCGTAAAAATACCACATCTCACTCTAAATAACAAGTACAGTTAGTCCACTGAAACTGATTATAAGATCGTATAGTGATATGGCATCCTAATTATATCATGTTTATATATTTTGCATACACTATATACCCCGAAACCGATGCTAAAAGCTCTTGATTGTTGCTATTTAAAAAAACAAAAAGGTTGTACGCCAAGAGGACGTACATTAAAACTTCAATGGGACAGAAATTTGCCTAGAAAGTGATAATCACTTTCGTTGTGCAGTGTAAATGATACATGGAAACAACGGGGGAAATTCTTTGCTTGTGGGCTGGTACTGGACCAAAGTAGACCTAACCCGAGATGACATATTGATTTTCAACTTCTGCGAAGATTGTGCTTGTGGTTCTCATCATTCATTTGACAGTTCTTGACATTTCTTTGATAACCATTCATTTCATGTACTTTCAATTCATTCTTTTCTTTAGGCATTCATTCATTTTCCCATCTCAAATACAAACACACAAATAAGAATTAAGCACAAAATAAGTGCATTTTATTAACATTAGAATCTACAATAAACGCTAAAATAATGCAATCAAATCTGTCATCATGATATAAGTGTTGCATACTCATGAGCGTACCATATACATGTACACATATTGCATATGTTATATAATATTATATATATATATATATATATATATATATATATATATATATATATATATGTGTGTGTGTGTGTGTGTGTATCAGGTGTGTGTTCTCGTTCCTGCGAAAACATAGTCATTTTAAATGTATTTTTGTTTTGTTAAATGCATTTAAGACCACTAGATCGATTATATGTGTAGAAAGAATGGAAGATGTACCATCGTTGGGCAAAATATCTAACAAATTAGTGTTTTTATTCTCGTTTTCTCTGTGTCATGAAGATCCTGTGATTTTGTGATGTAGAACTACCAAACGTAGTGATTACTAAGGCATTGTTTTACATTCATATCAATTCAAATGTTTTTCTTTCCATATAAAAAAGTGCAAGGTAATAACGCTTTATACATGGGTAAAGAATTTCAAAACATGCAAATTTCAGTAATACATAATACAGTCATAGTAATCTTGTATTTATATTTCGATAAATAAACAAGTAAGCAACTATTTTAACTGTATAATATGGAAAAGAGAAATCAACAAGAAAAGCATAACTTTTCATAAATGGTCTGGATTACATTAAGCAAAAAAAAAAAAAAATACGCACACACACAAACACACACACACAAACAAGCTATCTTAACTCATCGTCTTGTTTCATAAACATAACCATAAACCCTTTCTGTGCCATGGACTTTGGACAGTATGTACAATGCTGTGGGTTTTCGGTGCTATAATCGGCTCTCAAAGCATACAAAGGGTTGAGGAGATATTCTACCTGATATACATGAAGACTGTTAGTCTTTAAAGACTGTGGGCTTTTATCGTATTTTAATACAAAACTGTTCATAAAAACCGGTAACTCTCTGTAGCTGACCTATAAAATAGCTAATGATAAATGTGCAGGGGTGAAAGTGGCTAAAATGTGTTACGTGCAAACAAAATTGTGAGAGATCATTGTCACATGGGGCTACAGCGTCACAGTCTCGTCTAATTTGCATGCTTGTGACCAATAAATAATGTCATTTATCATGTCTTAATTGAATTACAAATTTCACTGTGTTCTCTTCATTTGAATTTGCTTTAATTGTTCAAACTAGCTTGATCCGAGAGTTGCTTTTTGCACCAGAAAGGAATGTTTTGGCATGCACGTGGTAGGTTACTTTATCAGTCGCTGAGAGGCTGATATACAGATAATTTCTCTTCAATTCGGTTTTTGTTATTAATCATCAAAAAAAAAAAAAAAATCCGAAGACTAACAGCGTGAGTTAACATAAAAGCCAGAAAGCGTGAAATTCATAGATATTCGTTGGCTCAGTAGTGATTAAACCATTTTGAATAAAATCTGTATATAGGTTACAATTATATTTGTCATCATATTCGTATATTTATATATCATCACCATTTTGAAGGTAGGTCGCTATTTATGCCTGTACTTGGTTGCACATGGTCAAATGGAAACGAATTTCAGAATGCATTACAGCGAGAAGACGAGAAAACGTTAAGACGAGATAAATATTATTTCCATAAGGAGCATCCGGGTCTTTTGGGGCGTAACTTGTAGATGAATGATATACATTTTATACGCTTAATGTCAGAGATATCTCTTCAGCTCTTTTACGATAGAGACATTTTGCTGTCAATAGATGTAGCTGTTACCAAATATCTGAAACAGAGTTTATACTATTCCGTATAAAGACTAGTCTTCAAAGGTAAGCCGTCATTTGAATGTAACTTGACAGTTGCGAGTACATTAAGCAATTGTGAACGACAGCTAGATTAGGTATTTATTCAGTTGATTTCCAAGTTACAAAGGCCGATAAGATTTAACACTGCGGCTCAGAATATCTCATGAGGATTTATTAGTAATCACGTGAATTATCTGAATATTCTGCGTAAGATAAGCGTACAGAAGCGACGATGCGATTAGACTATAAAAATTTTTACAAGAAGAGAATTGAAATCGGGGGTGGAAGGAGCGTTTAGCAAGAAACCCAAGTGGCTTTCACTTGGCGTTTAAAATCGAAACGGAAAAAAAAAGCAGGTCAGGGTTTAAGAGGATGGACTGGGAGAGCTGCCCATTGTGGTTATTTATGTCCGTAACACGCTTTGGTGAGTGGTCAGAGTGTTGTGTCGTAGACTTCGGTCTTCTAAAAAAAATCCGGTTTCGGTTTTTGGTCCCATTGCAACACAAACGTTTCACTTCTCGGGCTTTCCATTGTGTATACTACTTGCGGAAACACCGAGAGGTGCCTATGAGGAGAGGCAGACCGTGTGGAATGGCCATAATTCGTAGAAATGATATCCGACGCGAATCATGGGCCTGTGGCAAAAAAGACAAAACTTGTACTAAATATGAGTGTTTGAGTGTTCTTATTAAGCTCACTTGACCATGGATTCTACGTCGTAATTCCCCTTCCAAAGTTTTTTTTTCTTCCTTTGTTGGGGGGGGGGTATTTTCATTTGAAAGGAAATCGTAACAAGTACCTTTGAAGGCCAAAGTAATATAATCGCTTTCTATGATTTATGAATTGATGGTTTTCATGGTTAGTATACCTGATATCAAAGACAGCGGGAGATCCCATAGTGGTTACTTTCTTTATGCATTTTCGAGAAAGTCGTTTTGTTTATTCTTCAGTGCAAATGGGAAATCTAACTTGGAGAGAGTGATGGAAAAGTTTCTACCAATTCATATGCAACTTATGCATTTAAGTACCACAAACACTGCTTTCATTCTGAACGTGCTCAACTCTAGCGAAAAAAAAAGAAAAACAAACCTCAATCCTTCATGAATGTAATATGTAGTATAACATACGAAATTATGATAGATGGAGATACAAAAAAAGAAAGAATCAGTACTGATACAGAAGGTAATCCGAGACACAAACTCATTCAGAGCACCATACGTGTTGTCATAAAGTTCTTGAAAGTTTTGATATAATAATAATGATAATAATATTAATAATAATAATAATTATTGTTATTAATTATTATTATTATTATTATTATTATTATTTATTTATTATTAATTATTATTAATAATTAATTATTATTATTATTATTATTATTATTATCATTGTCAGCATAAGACCGTTGACCCATTGAAACTATAGATACGAAGTTGACAATGTATAACCTCAGTGAGAATATGAAGTTTAAATTCTTGGTAGAGTGGTTTAGCATGTGATCGCTTTACTGTAATATTCGAATTGTTTTATTTTGGATAACTATTAAGTGTTTCTCATTTGTACCGGAGGTGTTTGTCCATACCAAGTTACATTTAATAGGAATGGAAGAGTTAGAGTGCAATATTAAACCTTACTTTGTGTGATATATTTAGCAGTTTAATTAAAATACCGGTATTCTTAAATGAAATCCTCCTTTCAACCTCACTCATGTGGAACTTCCTCGAACGGCAGTCTTTCTTGAATCAACATGTATTCCAAGAATTTCGTAAGATCTGGAGATCGTAGGCGATAACTAAATAGCATTGCATGATTACATTTTTCAATATCAACAGAGAGTCTTTTAGCATAAAACCTATTATTTACCCTAACTAAGTTGTAACATGTGTTTAATAACACAGTGAGAGTAAATCGTGATCAGAGCAAAGGATGTTTGTGTCATCTTCTTATAACCTGCAAGAAAATGCATCAGTGGCACTGCTAATGTTATTGATGTAGATAATAAAGAGGAGTGGTCCTAGTTTACAAACGATTTTCTTATAATCTGATGAGCTAGACAAATGATTGATACATTTAAAACGTTCAGACAGATCACTCCAGTCACTAGCGACGCCGTGTATTCCAAAGTGTTTTTTTTTTTTAATCTAACTAAACAGACATGTTTCACTATGGTCTTAGATTTGAAAGGTTGTTGTTTTTTTCCTCTGCGCAAAACTGCGCTGAGAGGTCCTTCAAGCAAGACTTAATGTTTCATCACTCGAAAATTGCACGTGTTTTTTGAATGTTCGGAACAAACCTAAAATTTAAAAGCAAGCTTGCCTGGCCTCAAAATAGATGTATTTTGTAAAGGGATGCACCCTAATCAACCACAGATCATTATTTCTTGCCAAAGCTGGTATGACGTATTGTTTAAAAATATTTACACCCGATTTATTTTAGTACATTGTCCAGTTTGTATATCGGTGTGAGGCCTTTAGGTCAGAGTATTCCTTTGATTCGTTCTTAATCTAAAAAAAAGGAAACAAAAATCATCGTATTGTGTTGTATTGCATTTATTCAGACAAATTAAAACAGCATGTCTAGGGGTGCAAAAAAAAAAAAAAAATGTACGAATACCCATGCATGTCTGCACCCCTGAAGTACATTACACACCAAATTAAACAAATTAAAATTTACGACCGGAACAATGAAATACAAAAATCTAAATACACTCAAGTATAAATATAATACAGTAAAATGAAAATGAAATCTAGCCCTGGCCTTCGGAACAGCAATATTGCACACACAAAAAATGGAAATCAATATAAATATATTAAGAAGTGATATTGCAACAGAGGAATATTCATCTAATAGACTAAAACAACAAACCATATTGCAGGGTATACAAGCGGAATATCAAAAAGAAAGTGGATGAATATATAAGAGAAAAAGTCTATATCATAATATATATGCACATTAATATTACATCAGACAGAATAAGGTTAGAACGTTCACCAAATGAAACATATATGTTACATAATACATTGTAAAATAAATTCACATACATAAAAACTGTCTTAATAAATATTTAAAACGAGAAAGAGATGTACTGGTTACAATGTTACTTGGCAATGAATTCCATTCTTGTGAAGTCTTGAGATAAAAAGAACATTTGAAATAATCAGTTCTTGCAAACGGGAGGTATACTTTTTTATTATGATCATTTCTACCAAAATCTGTTCTCTCGTGTAATTCTATGTTGTCCAGTGTTCACCATATCGTTTAGCATTTTGTGAAACATTATAAGTCTGATATACTTACGTCTTGTGATTAATTTCGAAAAATATATTAGTGATTTCTAGATATCAACACTGGAAGACATAAAGGCAAAGAAAAAAAATCGACTCGTCCTTGCAGGAAATGGTTTCTCTCATTTATATGCAGTCTTACCCTTCTGTTGTCAAGTTGTTTTCAGGAATTTAGTTTAAAAAAGTGACGGGAATATATGCCCGAACCGATGTCTCCAGACAGCACACTCTCTTTTAGGAATTCAGTATCTGTGAATACTTTTACAATGTTAACTAATTTCCTATGTGAGTATTTTCCAGGGAGGTAGCCACCCTAAAAGGTACACAGAACAGCTTACGTTGTTACGTTATTTTTATACAAACTGATGGCCCCATTTCTTTTTCTTCTCCGCGTAATGACCAGATTACGGTGTTTCCATAGACAATTTAGATGTGCAGATAACTATACATCCAGGTCACTTCCCTGCAAGCTACTATCAGTACATTATTTTGTCGAGTATGGTTATATTTAGCATCGATTGTCGTCATGCATTTTTGTTTGTGTGGGTTTTTTTTTTTTTCCCGAGGATGGACTTATTTAAAAAAGAAGAAGAAGAAAAAAAAACAAACAACAACAACAACCCAAAAAACCCGAACTGCTTAGTATGACATTTTCAGCCGTGGGTCAGATTATTATGATTGTTTATTATCTAGAACATGTCAAGATGCGTTCTATGCGCATTTTCCCTCGTGACAGATCGTCGACAGCCCCTCGTCAAAAAACTGCCTTAAACATCACTTCCTTGCCGCAAATCGATTCTAATGAATACTTAATCTCATTGTTGCTTTGTATTTTATTTATTTATTTTTTTTTTTTGGGGGGGGGGGTATTTTGCCTGTAGAATGATGTCGCAGCAGCAGCCAAAAGAAAAAAGAAGACAACAACAACAACAACAACAACAACAAAACAAACAAACAAACAAACAACAACAACAAAGCAAAACAAAACAAATGTGCCATTTAAAAGACAATAACAGTATACAGGCACCTTTGTATTTACGGAGTTCTTATGGATTCATCCTTTTCGGGATTCTTTTTTTAAATATACATATACACCCGCACACACACACACACACGCACGCACACACACACAAACCAATGTCCACTGTATTATGTACATAAGTACAAAGCTGTTAAGTGTATCTAATTCTGTTTTAAGCTACCTGAAAAAAAAAAATCAATATGATTGCGAATATTGCAACTGATTGACAAATTGCCCTACATCGACGTAAATAAGCACTGAATTGATCAGTGTTTTAGTAGTAGCCATGCTAAAAAATCATGGGCGTACATACTCGAGCAGGATGAATTTGAATGATTGTGAATATATATATCATTGTCTGTTTACTAACAATTCGATGCTTTATTGATTAAAAAATTTTATTTCTGAATTTCTTTTCATGAATAAATGTGTTAAAAAGTCAGTTGAACGAATTACTCGAGTACAATATTATTTGAATCTAACAGTTGAAACAGCTAAATGATTTATTCAAATATACGACATTATTCCATAGTAATGTAAGATGAAAACGAACAGGCGTTAATTTATGCATAAATATATGCAAGTATAAAATCCCAATGGCATGTAACAGCTGTTCAGAAGACAACTAAAGCAACTCTAAATATAACCAAAATTCAGGAGACCATCATCATAACCAAACGCTTGACGAGGATAATGGCCTCAAAACTGATTATCTAAACAATACGACATACTAAGGAGATATATTCAAGTAGGCCTACCACTCGCTGAGTGGAGATAGAAAGGAAAAATGAATGTTGATACCTAATACATATTGTACCTGGCCACACGTTAGCTAGACAGATTTGTTTGTTTTGTTTGTTTGTTTTGCCTTTATATTTATAAGCAACTATAGCTTTCTGCAAACCTGGAATAGGCATACCTATGTTCATCAAGGAAGCCTTCATCCAGACAGCTCTTGACTCTTCTCTGCTTTAACTTTGGTCATGTATGAAGAGACGTCATCCTTATAAATCTTAACGAGACTGATGTGCGAACATTCTATAGCCACATTATGGTTACTAATACATCATTCCTTCAACACCCTTTTGACACTAACTGCTGTCAAGGAAATCGCTGTCAAGACGTGATTAGAGACATCCTTTATCTCTCCCTCGTTAAGAATTAATCTCGCTACCTTTCGATGTTGATGTTGATGTTGAGTCTACACTGATAGCGCACTTCCTTAAAACCTTCTATGATGACAAATAAATGTTGTTTGCAATCGCAATGGAGGTATAGGTCGTATGATTTGTGACGTATCTTTCAGATAATTTCCAAGTACTTATTGGGTGATTTTTCCCAGAGAGAAGTTATCTTACAATCAACATCTTTGATGTCGATTTCCATCAAGTGAGTGTCTCCACCCTTATAATGCTGACCTTACATCACCTCTTCGCCAAGAGACATATTTTTGACATTGAAATAACAACTGAATTGAAAAAACAACAACAACAAACAAACAATTTCGTGTGTAATACTGACGCAAGGAACGGCAAGAATGGGTTGTATATCATTCAACGCGTAACGGTTAATACCAGGTTATTATCAAAAAATGTGATGAAATATATGGAAGATGTTTATTTTTTTTCTCTCTCTCTCTCTCTGTCCGTACAGTTGATGTGGGCGTCGTCAAAACAGGTGGGTTGCGGGATGCACTTATGCCCCAACGTCAAGGGAGCGGGGAACCGAAGGGGCTGGTTTGTGACGTGCAATTATTCTCCCCCGTGAGTATACATTATGACCTTAATCCATCGCTTCCGGGAACTAAATGTGGCGTCGTGTAAAAGCTCTCATGGAAAAATGCCTGTGTGGTTCTCAACAACATTCTGTCATGCGAAAATTTTGCTACCATGAAGAGAAGAGTTTGACAAAACCTCGTTCGACTCAAAATGAAAAAAAAAAGAAAAAAAAAGAGAAAGTTTCAATATCTGAAGTTCTTGATTCCTGACACTTACTACTTTCCACTGATTATCGTATTGGGGGGGGGGGGGGTACTCAAAAGACCGAGCCCAATTCCAATTTTGTAACTTGTTTGTGTTCACCAAGATTATTGCATGCTGAGAATCATCGAATGATTTCAAAACGAAGAGATAAAATGAACACTTCTCATAAAACGTGCAATGTCTTTCACTATAGATTCATAAACATTTTTTCAAGGGGATCTGAAATTGCAGGCCAGGTTACTGTTTTAAGTGCTTTAAAACGTGCAACTTGTGGTTGTATAGTTTGTGTGTGAACGGGGTATATGAATCACAGCCGGAGTTTAAGGGATTATGGTTGAGGTATTTCGTGTGAGATGAATGTGAAAAACAAACTTCTTGCTGTGTACAAATATGAGTTCATATTGCCATGGCGCATTTGGGAATTCTTCACTTCACTTTGCGTCACGGGCATCCTTTCCCACGCAGTGTGATTTGTTGCTTAGGACAATTTGTAGGATGAAAAATTCGAACCCGAGTAGAATTTATACGGTATAATATTTTTTTCTGTTGTTGTTTTAGCAATAACCGTCATAATATTTACCCTTTTCCTTTGCAGAGGAAATTATATAGGTGCAAAACCGTACATCACTGGCCAAAGCTGCACAAAGTGTGAATCAGGGCAAGGGACCTGTAAAGCCAATTTATGCAGTGAGTTTTGTTTAAGTTTATATTTGGCTAAAATGCGCTAACATCATGAGTCTTATCCATTCTGCTTTTGCTACGTTTTACCCATGCATGTTTTTCGTTTGTTTTTGTTTGCTTGTGTCTTTAAGTGTGCAAAGACATGATATGCCACCATCATTCGAACTACCTTCACTAGATGGACTTAAAGTGCAGTGGAGACGATTAGCGGTAGACGTTTAATTGAACGGTTGTTGAAATCGCGAATATCACAGTTTCACATTTTCACATAAGGCGATAAAAAGCATCTACCCACAAATTTCCTTTTCGGTTGGTACTTGAGCACGGAGGACAAGAACACAGTTTGAGAAAGATTGGTTGATGCATTATCAATTTTCGTTGATTATCATTACAACGTTGTTGTTGTTTTTTTAATACAAGAACTTTGAATAAAAACTCGATATTCATTTTTATTTCATTTTGATTGAAAGGAGATATATTTATTAAGATTCTGTGCAGGTCAATGGGAATGTGTGAGGTGATGACATCATTGTCAACGTGATTGTGACGTATATCACATACTCGTGAAAAGAACAAAAGCTTTCAAGTTCCTTCACATTCTTGTACATCCTACTCTGCAAGATTTTGATGATGATTTGTTCTGTTATAATATGTTTATGTGTTTTTAAAGCAATTCGAACATGGGATGGCATTTCACGGTAAGATATGAATATGCGATGATATTTGTGTCTGTTTCCCTCCTTTTCTCCATATATATATATATTATATATATATATATATATATATATATATATATATATATATATATATATATATATATATATATATATATAATTTAATTGGACATCATCACTTTGTGTAATGACCTCTCATAGGTACTTTTCCTGCAAGCTATCTATAATGTATATAGTACTATATGTATAGTTGCATTGATTTGTTACATTGGTTCTGGTTATTATCTTGTATTTGTCGTTGTTTGAGTACTGAATATCATTCAAAATTGTAACAAAAAATCGATGACTAAATTGATACCTCATGCATGTGTCGCATTAGCGTACCACTGTCTGTACTAGTTTACGCTCTATTTTGGCGCGTTCTCCGACGGAGAGGACCTCTCGTTACAATAAGAGATTGCTTATCTACTTGCGTCAACACACCTTGCTTCCTAGCCTCCATCACGTCAATCTCGTTACTAAAAATAAGGTAACATCGCTATAGGTGATATTCTCTCACACCTTTCGCCCCTGGCGTCTACCCAGCGTTCCCCCCCCCCCCCCCCCCTCTCTTTTGAAGTCTGAAATGTGTCGACCAGGCAGTTTGCAGTGATTATTCCTCCTTTCCCTTTACCAGCTTTTGAGGGTAAAGGCACAATGTTTAGGTTGCTCCAGCAAACAGGCCGTGTATATAGGAAGTTCCGTGCTGCAGAGCCGAATTGGCTATTAACTCCTTGTATGCAGAAACGTCTAGCAGGATTTTAGAGTCCGAAAAGGAATGTGTTTGGTCAACCTGAACACTCAAAATGTTTTCAACATCCAACTATCCTGTGTTCCATTTCAATTTCTAACAGACTCCATCATTTTTTTTTTTTTTGTTTCTCATGAAGTTGGCAACTACCAAAGGTCGGGAATTTTCACCCCTCCTCTTCCGTGTCCAAGACGTACAGCAGGCACAGGAATTGGGCGGTAGGGCATTTCCTGGTTCTTGTTTATTCATGTCCTGCTTTATCACAAGATATCGCAAAGCATTTACCCCAGGGAGGCCTTGTACCCTTGTACATGAGGTCATTAGAATTAGTAGAAAAAACACACACACACACACACAAAACAACAACAACAACAACTGGTTTAAAGGCCATCTGCAGCACCTACTGCGTCGTGAATGTGTTACACGAGGAATTAGTCAACTGGAAGTAATTACACTCAGTAGCTCCCAAACGGACATTTGCTATACAAATTTAGTATCGTGATGCTACTTGTATTCCTTTCCACTCCGGTCTGTTTGGCTTCAACCCAGGTAGCAGGTTAAGGAAAACAACGGAAGAAAAAAAAAAGAAGAAGCTTTCCAAACCATACTTTCCAAACACTTTCCAACTCAATAACACAGTAGATTATGATTATGAGGTGAGCGAATATTGGTGAATTCCGATTTGGAATGACATACGAGTATGGTGCACAGCAATGTAGACATGGTAGTGGTAGTGGTCATTCATGCCTAATGTATCAAGGTTCTCTGTACTTCAGCTGCTTTATACTGCAAAAACATCGGTGGTAGATTTAACATCATTGGTGTTAAATCTAACATCGATCAAGTGTCAATAGAGGACTACAGCCACAGGTGTACAAAGTATGTTGTGATGGTGTTAATATGAAAAGTGTTCACCTGTCACTTCGTGCTGTTAATTTGACACTGTACCTGGTGATATTTTTGACACTGTGCAGGTGTTAATTAAAAAATGATACCGAGTGGTGTTGATTTGATATTGCTGATGTTAACTTCAATGTTATAACACCCGTCCATCTTCAATAGGAGACCACACCAACTGGTGTTACTGTGGTGTAAATGTGTTTACACCTTTTTCTTCAAAAAGAAATCAAGTACTTTATCGGAAAATTCTTGATCGTCTTGTTGACGTTCAAAATCAACAAGTAGAAAAGTAACTAAGAAACAATTCAAAACACAACTTAATATTTTCAAATAACACCCTGAGGTGTTAATGTAACACCATAAATGAGCACCGGGAATTTAACACCAGTTCCGTGTTTCATTTTTAACACCGGACTTTTTGCAGTGTACCTTCTTTTTCTTTCACGGAAGAGAAGTGGAGAGAGCCAAGAGACGAATTGGCTAGGACTACATTCCTGTCATAATCAACTTGGAATTACGCCCTATAATGATTCCAGCTCATAGTCTGATACGAGCCTGAATCACAACCACCACGTAACACAACTATAATAATATTATCGACAGACGTGCCTCGAATGATGTTTTAGATAAGGATCATAAATTCCGAGACGCCACCAAAATGGATTACGATCATGGAAATCAAGCGAATAAGCGCTTCCATGGCAACCATACAACAACCCAGTGAGAGCTGTTGCCTAGACAGCAGCCGTTATTGCGTTTTTCGATAGGTTAATTGCCAAAGTTTGTGTAGTAACGCAATGTGTGCGGAAACATGCCACACACAACGTTACTGACATGCCGTTCATTATTAACCCTGCGTGTGCGGGGAGTACAGATTGGCACAGAAAACCCCAAAGCGTTGTACACGCAATCCAAAGCCCCTGCACACAAAGGGTTAATATCACCACAGCCTAGAGGGACTGGGTTGTAGCCAGTGCCATGTCAGCATCCTTATAAGGTGTGAACGAGGTCGAGGTATCACTTGGTACCCCATTGGCATGAACAGTACCTCACGCATGTCTCAAGAAAGCGAAAAAGGGAAAACCCCTAGATTACCTTCAGAGAATAAGATGATAAACTCATTTGAGCAATGAGAAAGAGAAGTGCTCATTGATTCTGCTATATAGTTTCAAGATACAACGTTATCTCGTCTGTCGTAAGACAAATACCTTAAACATCATTTGAATTGAATAATGACCGTGCAATGATTCAGCATGTGACCTCCATTAATATAAATGCAAACCCATTTTGTAAGAGACGCTGGCACGTAAAAGCTGTGGTCTCCAAACTTTCCAAGCCCCGATTAAATTTTCACTATCGCCACTGCCAAACATCGTTAAACGTTAGAGTGGTAGATGGTGTGAAAATATGAATGATTGAACGATAGCTTGCCAAGTTTCGCGTTGCTTCACTTGGCGGGAATTCAGTCCTCCGCCGAGAGCTGATTGCGAAGTAGCTTTCGAACGCAAGCATTAAAGCGGTTAAGAGATTTTGAATGGGGTCTGGTCTTAAGGGGAAACACCTCACAGTGTTAAAGTAGACTTACTTAAGAAGAGTTGTGAAAGTCAAGCAAAGAGAACGTGAGACTTCACTAAAATCAGACCAGAAATAAGAATTTCGAAGTTTGACATTTCTTTAGAGAACTTGTCATATCGGTCACGGTTATGAAAAATAGAAAAGGTATAATGATGTCGTTGCCTCACATTTTCCCCCTGGTAATATGTGCAAAAGGTGTCGTGAAATCATCACATCTCTGTTTTACGCGAGTCGTTTCAGTTCTATAGCAATATGATATGGAAAATATAAATTTCTTCTTCTTGATTTCATATCAGATTTTCAACATCTAATGAAGATGAATGTGCGGGTGTAGGGAAGTTTCGTATAAGGTGTCGGCAGTATTGCTTTATCTAAATTCCATTTATGTTATGTAACCCTGACCGATATCACGTTTCTAGCGAAATGTTACTTTGTAATTTCATGTCACTCCCTTTTTACACTATTTCGTTTGTTTGATTTTACTAAAATTATCCAAGTCAACTCCAAAATGTAGATTGTTTTCAATTCAGAGGTGGTTACGGTTCTTTCAGCTTTTCAAGATGCTAATATATAAAAAAAGATCTATTGAGTATCAACCATAATAATGGAGACGAAACGATTAATATGAGCGCCATGAAGCTATGAAGTTGCATGCTGCACTATTAAGAAACCCGTCTGATTTTGAACGTTGGCACATTACCGCTGAGTTCCGCGTAGGCCCTACTTTGATTACGGGTTGAAATTATGTTTTCAAGGTAGCCATTTTTTTGTTTTTCTTCAAATTGACGCAATAATTGAGGGATATGAGACATACAGACTTTGAAAGGTTGTTGTTTTTAGCGTAGGCCGTAATTGCTCATTTACCTCTTTGAATCAGGCCCTGTAGAAGACAAAAGGTGACCGCTGGCATTTGGCAACACAAACTCTGTGTTCCCATCGGACAGTACGGGATCTATTAAAACAAGTTGGATACCCCCTGTATGATGTCACACATCTCTATTTCCCGCCGCATTGACAGCTGCTCTAGCAAAGGAAGCAACGACCGGGGGACCTTTCAGTACTCGCTGTCTCCTCAACAATAGCACACGTGATTGGGTTGAGGCCAACTGTTCTGCTAAAGCGCGCTCTCGTATATCTGTACCCCTCAAGAAAACGACTGACATCCATTCTTATATGTGGGACACACACTTTTTTTTTCTTGTGCCAGATTTGCTTCGTTGTCAAGTCTGGAAGAGGAGGAAGGGGCTTGGCTAGACGAATGCCCAGAGAGGAAAGAAAGGGCGCGGGACCCCCACTCACCACTCTTTCCCCTCTCCCTTGCCCTTCTCTCTATCCTATAATGATAAAACAATTTTGGCACAGGCACAAAACGCTCATGGTCGTTTCTGACACACGCTCGAAACACAATGGAGTTGACAATAGGGACTTTGAAAGGGGTATACAAGTTTCACGCTCATTCGCTCTTTCTCTGTACTTAGTAAATAGTTCTCTACTGTATTGAGAATTTATGATATCTCAATTTTTATATGATCATCGATAAAATTGAACGGCCCTCGATGCGCTAAAAAACAAACAAACAAAAAACGCAGGTGATTGTGGCTTATGGGTTAACATACCAGATATCAAAGTTGATTAATGTTATCATTCTAGAGCTGCTTGTTAATCTTTTAGCTTAAGATAAACCCTAAAACGTTGAAGAAACTTTGAACAAAGTTAAGGCATATAATGACTAAATTGTATGTGCATATACTGTTCTGTCGGACACGCCCTTGCGTTAACCATTTCCTATTCAAAATTAGACTTCAAATTTGACAGCAATCGGCCAATGAATTACAATGTGTGTCTCATTACTATTATGATGATGTATTATTGGTGACACGACATTTGCTCCTGCGACAATTGCTCCGGTCTTATTTTCTCCAAGGACTTAGGGTTAGGGTTAGGGTTGTGATAGGGTTTCAGGTTTATTTTAATGTGAGGATTAGGATTAGGGTGAGGGTTATGTGTTTGAGTTGGTTTTATGTTGGGCTTAGCCTACATATATTTCATGGGAGCAATTGTCGCAGGAGCAAATGTCATGGAACCTGTATTATTATTATATTTATCAGTTTATCATTAATAAGGATAAAGATAATAGTAATGATAATGATTATAATGATAATGCTGATGATGATGATGATGATAATAATAATTATTATTATCATAATAATGATAATAATAATAATAATGATACTTATTATTATTATTTATCAATTTCTATTATTACTATTATCATTATCATTATTATCATCATCATCATCATTATTGTGATCTTCATTACCTTGTACGGCAACCTTGCAGACATTGCTTCGTACTTTGCAGACATTGCTTCGTACATAAAGCCATTGTGTGATCATAATTCACCATGTATACCTAAAGTCATATAGCATGTGCCTGCAGGGATGGTGCCTAGAATCCATCTGCTCAGTACAAACATACATGTTTCGTCACAATGAGTATTGCCGCCCTCAAGCACCGAGTAATGCCTGTGCGTGTCTCAGCATCCTTGCTGTTTGTTTTGTTTCTTTGTTCCATTTGGTTTTGAAAAGTAGCTTAAACTTAGGTCAAGCTGCCCAATCATTTTCATCGCTGTGCTTGGTATAGTGGCCTGAATTCAGCCTGTGGCATGAAGCGACATTTGAAGTCCAGTATTCATAGCTATGAATTGTCAACCATATAGTTAATTGAAAGAAAAGAAAATGCACTGTATTTACTTTCCCGAAGTTATTCAAAAAAGCCCCATTACCTTCTCATTAACACCTTCATTTAATAGCTTTGTTTTCTCACATTGCCATGTCATATTTGTTCGTCTTATTGTTACATTATGTATGCATGTTTAATTCAGTGAAAATAAACAAATAAATGAATTAATCAACTGAAGCTATTTGTGAGAATACCGGTAATATATTACCTGCTCTGCAAGACTTACTTGCCGCTGCGTGTATGTGTATATTTTGCGCATAACACATAAAACGGAATGAGTATCAATGCAAGCAGAAGGTGCACAACACGCTGATTCTTCTGCTCATTGATAATAGTATTCATAACCATGACATAGTTGTGACATATTGATGATAGTGTCAATTCAAACAGCCAATGTCAATCGGAAACTGATATTGATGGTGTGAGGCTGGCCTTCTGCAATGCGTCAATGCAACATAAAAAATGACGTTCTCAAGACGATGAAGTAATGTAACAGCGCACCTTGGAGTCCTCTCACCTCCCTGGTAATAGTGACTAATCAGAACATTAAAGGCGGGGTGCATTGATAAGCAAAAGGATACACAATTTTTTCGCAACTCCGTGTTAAGCGTTCATCACAGTAAGTGTCGTACATGAAGTGTACGAAGTGCCGTAATTGGGATATTTGACTCCGTTGCACCGTAAAGATAAGTTCCTTAAGTTTGTAGCGATAAGAGAAAGGAGAAGAGGGAGGGAGGGACGCAAGCTAGAAGTCATTTACGAAGGAGCAAGGTTCTCACCCCTTTGCACCGGAAGTAATTGCGCACTCCGGTAATTTTCTACGTTTCCGCCAAGAAGCAGCTAGGCTTACCGCAAAATGACGCGAGACCCGTAGACGCACCCGCCTCGTACCCTGACGAGCTGCGCTATGCCATCTTAAGATTATTAGTTAACGTGATGAGACATGAGATAATTTTGTCACCCAGCGTTCTAAAACTTTAGACGTACTCAGTATATTATAAGATATACAACGCAGTGTTATACTATTAAGTCTCAAACTCATAACAATATTCAGCTCTAAATATCGAAGACGAAGGGCATATTCAACAAATTTAGACAGGTTTGAAAGTGCGATTTCTTATCTAATAATAATGATAATAATAATAATAATAATAATAATAATAATAATAATAATAATAATAATAATAATAATAATACAGTGCTTATATAGCGCATATCACTACCGTAGTGCCTCTATGCGCTTTAAGGGAGAGGTTTGAAAATGGAAAATAGAAAAGAAATCTATTCATTTGTCAATCTCTCTCTATATATAACATGAATAGAAAAATAAATTATCAAATAGAGAAATGAATACTTAAATCAGTAGATAAATATATATGCGTGTGTGTGCGTGTGTGTGTGTGTGTGTGTGTGTGCATTTGTGTGTGATGAAAACCTTTGGAGCTGATGAGTTCTTATAATTATGTCAGACAGACACTGTCTTGCGGATGGCTTTTCTTTATCTCTTCCCAATTGTTGCCGTGATGCACAAGTTGGGTTGTATGAATTCTCACGGCAACCACATCACCGTCAGTTGCGTAACAATCATTTCGGTGGTTCTCATCACTTTTCATTTCCAATTCCAATTCCATTTCAGAAAACTGCACAGCATCGCCTGGATCTACATGCGGTAAGTAGGCTTTTATTCCTTTCTGGTGACGAAAATATAATTTGTTTTGTCTTCCTTTCCAATGTATGCTAACCTCAAAAACCTTTCCCCCTTAGAGTGCACGAAATAATGATAATTATATATACTCTTATTCATTTTTTCCAATATATGCCTGAATATACGTTAAATAACGGCTGCCATCTCGTTTTACTGCAGAGTAAAAAAAAAAAAGAATAGGCAAGTAAGACCATGCCACATTCATTCAACTTTTTTTTTTTTCAAATCATCAGAATTTTTTGGTAACTTCTCAATCATGAGCACACATCATGATTGGATTAAGAGAATATTTGTTAAATCAGTGCATTACTCATCTTTGTATTATTTATCGTCCGACAGTTAATTCTCTTTCATCACAACCCTGATTATTGGCAGTGAGTCATTATGGCCAGAGGATTAAAAAAACACACACACAATATAAAAATAACATGCATGGCCTGTTAAATACAAGGGTACGGGGACTGACGTACCGCCATCAGTATCCAAGCACTCTTTCCATCCGAGAGGAAGTTAGGGGCCGGGGGAAAAACAGATTCGGGAGGAGGGGGCGTTATTTTGTTCTTTGATAAATCAATGCCAGGGAATAGAAGATAATTACGTAGGAGGAGAGGAGAATTTGTTTCAATACCGAGGTTGTTTCCTACAGTCCAGTCTCGGAATAGAGGTAAGCACCAAAATATGTAAAAATAGCGTCATGGGGGACTATTTTTTTGCGGATGTGAGGGAACGCTGTGGAGTTCAACATTTCTGACACACTCTTAAAGGTACGGATGAGCGGGACATTGCAAGGGGAAATGGAGGCCCTACGTACTTCGTTTAAGATGCAGAATTTTATCTTTATAATCTTGCGCGCAGTTAACTTGACCATCTTCGTTCAAAAATGTTTGTATGGTTTAGAGTCTTGTGAATATTATTTTATCATGATTGCGGGAAGTTTTATTAATTTACCCGTGCTTGTTACAGATACGCATAAAGTGAAACTCTTTAAACCATAAATTGCATTTTAAGATTAGAGATTGTTTTAATGTTTTGTCCTTTAATTGTTTTCTTTTCGGAATTGTTTCTCTGTTTCTTTCATTTTTTATTTAGAGTTCTTTTGGAATTGCTAATTAAGTACCTTGATTGCTTTTTATATATCTAACTTGTTTGTTACTGAATCCATTATAGATAACAGCACTCATAAAATGCGATACTTTTGCGTTATTGATCTCTTAACATATACACTTATTCGGTAAATTACTTTATTGCTCTTTTCAAGACCGGGTCATTTCTTATGTTAGAAACGAAGTGCATTCCATACCATACAGCAAATGGGTTTAGGCCTGTATCAATACCTCATCCACTTCACTTTTGTACTTGTAGCGTTCCTCAAAATAAAAAGGCGCTTTATGCACAAGACAGTGAAAAAGATAAAATCAGTGAAACCAATTTCATTACAATCTGAAGAATGCAAATAAGAATGCTGTAAAATCTGAAAGTTTCTCACGTTTTCTATCGGTTTTGCTATCGGTCGCAATCAACTACTTTATGCAAATGGAATGAGACCGTGACATGGTCGATGATTTATCGGGTAATGTTTGTTAATCCGAGGGTTCGTTTATCCGAAAACTATGAATAAGGTTCGCAATTCCGAAGTACTTGCCTTTCATTGATTTTCGGATTAACGAACCTCATTTCATTTTCGGATGGTCGGACCTTCGGAATGACGAACCTTATTATCATTTTTGGATTAACGAGCTTTCGGCGTATGAACGAACATCACCCGATTAAGACACTATTGACTTCCTTTTACCTTTTTAGTCACTATTGTAAGTTATTACCTCTCTGCATTCATTTTTCCTCATTTCAAAAAGGGAATGAGTTGTTGTTTTATTTTGCAGATTTATGAGCACTTTAAAGGGACTTGTAGAGCGATGATTATTACCTCATCAAATTGTTTTTCAAATACCTTTATGGCTGAAATCGCTGCAAGGAAAAAAAAAAACGTGAAAAACTTGAGCATTGCGCTAAGCTTTTTTCTTCTGTTGTCTAAGTTTAATCAGACTTATACCACTTTTAAAATGGTTTTACAGTAATAATAGTTTTGCTCTACCTGTTGAGTAAGGTCAATTTAAACAATTTGAACATGTATGACTGAGCGTTTTACTCGAAGCGTCGAATACCATGGCAAGCAGCAATAACGCGCATGCTTATTTATGTTATTGTCGTTGTTGTTGTTGTTTTTCACAGAATGCAAACAGGTCTGTCACTGCGGCGGTGTGCTGAACGAAAATAACTGCACTTGTACCTGTCCCAGTGGTTATTTCGGGACCGATTGTTCAAGTACGTCATTTTAAATGTTACCACGTGTGATATAGTGTGAGAATTTTACGCATGCACGTCTATGCGTTTGACTCCATTCTTCTTTAACACCACGGACTTTGGCAAGTACACCAATAAAGGGGAAAAAGTACTAGGTTCCAACAACCCTGTCTTTCTATACACACTGTAATAATGTTAATAGTCCATGTATCCGCGCTGACGACCAATATGAGGTATAATGCTAGTGTATTTTGAATCTCAAGAGTCACTTCAGATGCCTGGCCGCTAGAAGAATTATTACGCAGATCTGTCAGTTTTACAATCACTTGACTACTATAGTTGCGCACTGTTCCCGTGAATGCATAAACAACACAGCGGTGAACAGTGCAAATTCATTTCAGTTGTGTTAATCTTTGCCGACAGTTTTGAGTCTGGGCTTTTGGATTTACTGAATATTTATTCTCTGCCTTTCTGTGCGATTTGGAGTTAAGAGTCACATTAGTGAATGTATTCTTACTACCCCCCCCCCAAAAAAAATGACCAAAACAAAACCACACGCACACATACACACAACCCACCCTATACCCCCCCCCCCCCCTTCGTCTTTTTACAATCCCTCTATTCAGGATGTAAAGAATGAACCGATACTTGAGATACGGCCAATTTTCCGAGCTAAAGGAGGTCCAAATCAAATGCTACATTGTGTTGCATGGTTGCACTGAGAAGTTCTGTAACCAAATCTTGTTGAATTGATCTAGTAACGTTAGCCTGTAGACAGTGACGTGGAAGAATATAATATGGAGGCTTGTAAAAATCCACATTCCAGACCGCCCAACGTTAAACAGCATGAGGTGTAGCTTTGAATCAGAAGGCAACGGTTTAGAAGTTCAGTGGTGTTAAAGATACAGATCAAATGTGATTGACTAAATAATCCAGTTTTTAAATAACTTAAATGACTTGTCCCAGTTGTCTTTTCAATTTCTATCTGTTTGCATTTTCTTGGCATCGTTAGTAAGTAAATGGACTCTAATGTAAGAATCTTTGGCATTATCATGCTGCTGTCTGCGCCATGTACTAGGAGTTGTATAAGGCTACATGCACTGTTAATTAGGGTGACAGCGAATTATCTCACGACACTTAGGAATAGGATGGTTTATATGCAAGCATGGCATTGTCGAAAGAAAACATGAAAAGTCCCATCATTTTTGCGAGAGAAATATTTTTATATCCTTTACCAAAAGAGTTAAGCGAATTTTGTCGACTTACAGAGGTATGCAAGTTTATGAAAGCGTAACCAAATTATGTAAAGCTCAAGCGTATGACGAAAGAGTGATTTTTTTTTAATTATCTTTTGATGTTGTTGTCTTTGAATGTTTAGAAAAATGTGAGGACAATCATCCACTCTGCGGGAAATCACCGGGCTGGCCCGGCAAATGGACGTGTAAACTACACCCGCAAATTCCTCGAAACTGTCCGAAGATGTGCCAAGTTTGCAGTACGTCCCTTCCTTCACTTTTTGTTTCATCTATTAGTTTTTTGTTTTATTGCTGTTGAACCTTACAAAGTTGGAGAAACCTGAGCTTCTCGAGGTGATTTATAACATCGCACTGTGCGGAAGTCTTCTATATAACAAGGTATATTTTCATAGTTTGTCCTAAACGTGATGTGTCGGGGAGGGCTGATTGTCATGCATTTAACCAGGATTGTGTTGATCGAGAGTCGAAAACCACTTAATCGTCAATAGAAAGTGCAGGAATCACACAAACAAAGTTGCTATCATAGGCGTTGCCAATCGAAGAGACTACTTCCATGATTGTGGACAAGCCTCATGTTGTTGTAAGTGAATGCAACAATATAATATAAAGATAATATAATGAACTATGACATGTAATATTAAATATTATAGTATGATTTATTTCAACATATTTTTTTTTTATAATGAAGTATGATTTATAATGTTTGATTATAAGGTTTAATGTAATATGAGAATGACATATTGTTGTTTTTATTTCTGTGCCAGAAATCAGCAGATGTAAATACGTGCAACATAAATGGTTCTATACATCATAATACAGCGGGTAGCCTCATCATCAGAAGCAAAAATAATAATAATGATAATAATCTGGTCATCCATGACGCCCGGTTTTGAAAACAATTTACAAAATACATAATTACATTGACAGAAGAGATAGAGTTGTTAATTGTAGACTGAAGAAGTAAATACAGTACGGTAGAGAATATACAACATAAGCCATCATGACCGTTGATTATAAATAATTTGCCATTAGCTATACAAGGGCTCCACACTAACTTTTATTTTTGGTGGCCCAAAGGCAAAAATCCGACCTTTTTTGGTGGCCCGATCAGGCCACCAAATTCTTCATTTCTGAAATTTTGGTGGCCCGACATGCGTTTTTGGTGGCCCCGGGCCACCGGGCCACCGTTAGTGTCGAGCCCTGGCTATACCTTATCGAAAATGACAAGATGTCCCTTTAGGATTTTGTTTTAATTTGATCTTGAAGGAGGCAAAAGATTATCATTATTATGCTGATTTATATGAATGATCTTCTACAGTAATTTGTTTTAGACCAAGGTAAACTAATACATACACTATTAGAACTATATGTGGTGAGAGGTATATAATGAAGAAATCCAGATATCTCGGTATTTTAGTTAACATTAAAGAACAATATGCATAAACATCTTCAATAAGTGATAATGTTAATAAATGTAGAAAGTGCTTTGTACGAAATGCTCCAAAGGGTTTCATAAACATTTTGCTTTGAAAGAAGACAATAAGATAAAATAAACATTGTGTTAAAAAAAAATTATAATTCTCCATAGAGAATACCTAATACAATCGCAAAACATGTTTCCTAATTTTGGTATTTTTGGATTTCCAAACGGGAAATGCCACTGATAATTTCTCACACGTCTATATATAAAAAACAAACAAACAAACAAACAAACAAACAAACAAACAAACAAACAAACAAACAAACAAAAAATGTCCAGATGATTGCAGTTTGGAAGGAAATTGAGTTTGAGTTTCAGACGCAGTCAAGCATGCACAGAAACGCAGAAAATCAGTCAAATACTACATTACTGAGCTTCATGAAAATTTCTTTGATGTCCTAAACATTTTTTTTAATGATGTTTAAGCCTATACGTAACGTGATATCTTTTGTTTTGACTATTAATGATGACATTTTGGATTCTTGTTATAGTCACCTAAATGTGTATAGCTTTCTAGGCTTTAATGCTAAGTTTATCTAAGTGGTGACGGATTATGCCGTACACATATTATGTAGGGCCTATGTCTATTCATTAGAGTGTCATACTGTTGACAACAATGATAACGACAATGCATTGTTATCAAATTTATATAATTTCGAGTGCAAACAGCTTCGTAAGCCATGGTGCATGGCAGTATATCGTGTTTACAGTTTACAGCTTACAGTGTATCGTGTAATTACAGTTCCATTGTTTACTAAGATAAAGTTGAAAACACAAACAGTAAAACTATAGTCACAGACAGTGACAACTTATATCTACATGTCCTGGGCCCCGTTTTATCAAAAGATATAATTGATTTTAAATCTCCTTACCACACAGGCTGCCACAGACTTACAGTTGAAATCAACTATTATAATCAATTTTAACTCTTCATAAAACAGGGCCCAGGAATGTTTCATTTAGTACGAAGTATTATGTTTAATCGATTGTTCTTCGTCTTGAGATTCAAAATGTTTTTGACCTTAATATCGATCAGTGTCTCCACTTTTCCGGCTGCGTGAAAGCATCAATCTGTGCGTATAGTCAGGGTATAGTTGAGTACAGGCTGAGTTCTTACGCTGTGTATATGAAACTGTGTATTCAAGGAGCTGCTGTGGTTTTCATTTCAACACCCATAAATGAAAAATTTTCTTGGAAAATGATCTACGTGGCTCTCCCGTTTTTATCTGCTAAGGCAATCGATACTCTCCGGCAACGTACTAGAACTGTAGAACTGAAAATATCAAAAAAGAAAGAAATGTCAATTGCGCAGGTGTCCGTTGTCAGAGATGTGGCAAGGAAAGAATTAAGTGATTGATAGATACCTGACTCCTCTCCTTTATGCTGCGGGAAACAATTGCATAGGACATGCCAAATTTGAGCTGAAAGAAAAAATGTATAATGCGACTTGTAATTCGCAAACACGACTACAATATACGCATATAATTCATACTTGACTTTTGATATCACTCATACTTTTTGTTTCTTCGCTTGCACCTGATCTATGGTTTAATGTTTGTCTGTTTGTTTTTTGATAAGACACTTGGTCGCTGATGGTACAGTAGAATAGTCCTCAACCCATAATTGAGCCTCTCTATCAAAGGCGTGGTTTTCTATGCGTGACAATAAGGTACAACATAATAGTCATTGTTGGCTGCCATGTCGCTGTGACACTATAGCAATGCACGAAAGATGCATTGTAGGATGCCATGGGTATACTTTATAGGTGTAGGACCTTATGATTAATTATTTCCTGACATCTTCTCCACGGGGTATCTTGTGATTAATCGAGTATGATGTTTCCAAGTATAGATAAATCAGTCGAACAAGCCCCCTTTTTTCACGACCCCTCCCCTCCCCCTCCCCGTGGTTGCTGTCGCTATGGAAACCAGAGGCAGTGTTATGCTGTGAGAATATAAAGGTACGATGACCTATTGCGGTTTTGCCATGATTCAAACCACTAATGTTCTAAAATTACCAGAGGAATCTTTTAATGAATAGAAATATTTTTTCCCTCTCACTGTCTCTCGGGTAGATTTTTTTTTTTTTTTTTCGGAAGCTGCCAATAATGGCACTACTCTCGTTTTCAGCCACATTTCTCACATTGTCAGAGTGAGGTTAGTGAGAATACAAATATGAACTTATTTAATCCATGATTATGAAAAGATTGCGTCATCTGCCCATAGGGGGTTAACTCGCAGTTAGTACGCTCCAGACGGACACGTAACCAGTGAAAGCCTATAATAGGCAGTGGTGTTCATCTGTTTAGAACCCAGAAGGTTCTATAGCTCTGTGCATAACCTATCTGATTAGAGTTAATTTTGTCCTTATACTGAAGGTACACTGACTTTATACATAACATCATGTTCCGCATGATTAGGCCTATAAAAAAAGCAGTGATTTTTTTTTTCGGTTTGCCCGTCAACGATAAAATAATACAAAATGGAACGATAATTGATGACTCCCGTGGTATTGCTGAAGCATTCAACACGTATTTTGTGAATATTGGGTCAAATTTGGCCAGAAATATTCCTTTAACAGAAAAAACATTTCATTCATTTCTTGTGAATCCCAATCCTAGTTCTATATTTTTCACGCCCGTAGATGCATTGGATGTCATTGATATTGTAAATAATTTTAAAGCTAAACAAAGCTCAGGCTATGATGGTATTTCAATGTTTCTTCTTAAACAAATCATTTATGAAGTAGCCGCACCTTTGACCCATGTATTCAATTTGTCTTTAATGACTGGTGTTTTTCCTAGTAAAATGAAAGTTGCCAAGATTATTCCTGTTTTTAAGAAAGGCAGACAGGACGACCTGGGCAATTATAGACCTATATCTCTTTTATCATCATTCTCCAAAGTACTTGAAAAAGTTGTCTACTCCCGAACTATCAAGTTTTTAAATGACCATGATATCTTAGTAGACACTCAATTTGGTTTTCGCAAAAAACACTCGACCTCTCACGCTGTTTTGTTGTTAATAGATAAAGTTGTTCAAGCTATCGAAGCTAAATCTCACACTGTTGGAGTTTTTCTGGACCACTCCAAGGCGTTCGACACAATTGATCATGAAATATTACTGTACAAACTGTCTCATTACGGGATTCGTGGCAGCGCCTTGGAGTGGTTCAGAGATTACCTCACAAATCGATCACAATTTGTACACATTAATGATTCTGATTCAAGCACAGCAAATATAACGTGTGGTGTTCCACAAGGCTCCCTCTTGGGACCACTTCTTTTTATTGTGTACATAAATGATTTGCCCAGGTCGTCAGCACTCCTTTCTTTCCTCTTGTTTGCGGACGATTCAAGTCTTTTTTTGACGCACACAAATCCTACTGAGTTACTTGATATGCTTAACTCTGAGTTGAATCACGTCAATGATTGGATTCAAAGTAACAAATTATCCCTAAATCTAAACAAAACTAATTTTATGGTGTTTAGTAATACAATCACTTGTTTACCTGGCTCAATTTCAATCACAGGAGTAAACTTACAACAGACAAATTCAGTCAAATTTCTTGGTCTTTTAATTGATTGTAAATTATCTTGGCAGGAACAAACAAATTATTTATGTAAGTTATTATCAAGAAATTTGGGTGTTATACAGAAGCTTAAGCATGTTTTCCCCACATATATATTACGTACCTTATATTCGACTTTGTTATTGCCGTATCTTCATTATAGCATACTGGCCTGGGGGAATTGTTCCAAAATACGCCTGGAGTCTATCTTTAGAATACAAAAGCGAGCTGTAAGGATTATCAATTGTACCAATTATTTAGCACCGACAAGCCCTCTGTTCAAAAGTAATAACCTCTTAAAGATTTTTGATATATATTCTTACTCCCTTGGGATATTTATGTACCAGTTAACTAAAGACGAATTACCTTATGCTTTCACTCCCATGTTTGTAAAAAATAAAGTTATACATTCCTACCCTACAAGACAGGAAAATTCATTTCACTTTTCTCCCGTGAGAACTGCATTTGCTCTTAAAACAATAGTACATACAGGTCCAACATTCTGGAATAGCCTTGACTCCGACATTACTGAATCGTTGTCATTGAATTGTTTTAAACGTAAACTAAAAAAATCCCTTGTGCAGGCTTATATCTAATAATACAACATGCAATTTTATTTGAACTCCCTCTTCTTTATCAGATTCGTTGTTTATCATATGTATTCCATGTTTGCCTTTTGTTTTTTTTTTATTACTGAGTCATTTATGTCAAGGCTATTCCTGAATTAATGAATCATTATGTATCATGTGCGTTTTTGCGCATTCTTACAGTTACGTAACTGTGTTGCTCGGGTGACAAGGAGTCTTGTAAACGCGTTACAGGTGGTTACTTTGTATTTCGCTATGCTTTCGTATATCTTATTCCTTTCTTTTGCTCTTTTTGCTCTCTTTTCTTTTACGTCCCTTTCCTTCCTTTCATAGTTTTCGTTTCTAGGTTGTTTAAGAAGACCAACACTTTCATATATACAGGGACCTATACATTACAAGCTTTGCTTTTTAGTAGGTCCCCACACTTCATGTTTGTTAAATTGTCTTCTCTTGTATTTTTTGTAATTTACGACGCTATGTTCAGTCTTATGTTCAATCGATCGTATCATGTTTGATGTTTTGAAATGTGGAACAATAAAATCAAATCAAATCAAATCAAATCAAATCAATCAAAAAACGATTTTTATTTGATACTGGACATCCGTACTACCAATTGAAAGTGATGTACTTTTTAGACAATTTTACAGATTCTAATGTTACGCTTGTTTCTATACGTGTAACTACTGGATTTTGCATTTTCAATTGTCACTTTAATGCTTAGTCCTGCTTGTTTTCGGATTTTTTTTTTTTTTTTTTTGGGGGGGGGGGGGGGAGGGGGAAACGGGAAGTTATAATAATCCACCCGTACCTATCCATAAGTATATTAGTTCTTAAAATTTAATTCTTAAGGAATCTTAATTGATAACAATCAATTCTACTGACCTAAATTGTTAGCCAAGACTTAAATATATCGGAAACGAGAGATACTAGTCGTATTCAAAGTTTTGCTAGGCTGAAAACAAACTTAGCATTGCGTGCACGAAAAATCAGATAATCACGTTTGTAGGATACTGTGCCTGTTATCATTATGCAGTAGTGATTTTGATACTGCCGAGTAGAACATAATAAGATCTGTTTATTCATGTAAAGTGATACTCAATGTGATTCTTTGCCACTCTTTTATTGCCCCTCGACTTTCCAACAGCTCCCGGGGACGAAAATACTACAGAATGTGGTAAGTCTGCCGCTCAGTCCTGTAGATGACTAACCTTTAAAATGAAAGTGTCGATAGAGGGAGCCCTTCCTCTGCATGCTGACATGAATTCCTATGTATTGTTTGCAGTGTTGAAATGAAAACATTGATAGAAAGATGTTTTTAAATGACACGTAGGCCTAGATATCCAAAATGTGCTGTCATTGACCCTCATTTCCATGAAGTTTTTATCCCCCTCGTTTTTTTTTTAAATTTATTTATTTATTTATTTTTTTTTTAGCAGCCCCCTTTGGAAGATACAACAATATCTTGTCTCAAAAAGAGATTTCTTTATTTAGTAAAAATTTAATGCTTACATATCTTTTCCTCCTCGATAAAAGTCATCCCTACATCTCTGCCGATGACGTCAGCCCCAGCAGTCACGGACTCCTCTGTCACGAAATCCGTACTGGGCTCCAACCTGCCCACGCCTCCAGGTCCTGCTAGTGGCCAGGGGCGCAAACGGCCGACGGTCACGGAAGTTCCATGCGTGGACCGGCAGTGCAAGAACGGCATTGTACGCGGCACCGACTGCAGCTGCGCCTGCATCGTAGGCTACGAGGGTCGCGAGTGCCAGTGTAAGTTGCAACAGGTGATGAATAACCTTTAACCTTCTCATACCAGTAGGATTTGCTGTTTTCTTTTCAAGACGTCTTTCCACTTATTTTGTTCCTCAGATGTCGTAACAATAATGTTGTGCTTTATCAACTCATGCATTTCACTTTTTACCCTGCCTTGTTTGCGTTTATGTGATGATTATGATGTCATTGATACACACTAAATTGAATGACATTGATCTTGAACAGACATTTTTTGATTCATCATAATCGCATTTGCCATTCGAATTCGAGACATGTTTGATTAATTAACCGCCATAATTTTTAAAATAAAGAAAATCCCATTGGATTGTTTTTCTTTTTTTTCTTTTCTCTCTTCTTCCTTTCTTTTTTTTTTTTTTCGTGCAGAGTATTTCTTGGTTGTCCTACATTGTTAACGACAAAACCAGCGTGTCTAAGAAACATGTGAGTGCTTTCAGTAACTCATAGAAAAGTTTCTTCTGCAATTGTTTAAGATTGTTGTGATTTCAACCCTTGACATTTTTGCAGACATTACAACAGAGCTGGACCACGGAGTCATTTTCTATCTGACCGGGAACATGAATCAGGTACTAATTACCCATATGGAATGCTTTTCCGTCCCCTGTTTATTCTTTTTTTTTTCAAAAGAGGATTGTTTGTTGTTTGTGTATAATCTCACAGATAATGATATCAATTCAATATTGTGTTAATATTGTGTGTAATGTATTTGTTATTGTATGTGAAGTAAGTATTTTTGGAAGAAATTCTTGAGTGGTCCACAATCTACAAGCACTGCTTTTTAGTGGACCTCTCAGTTCTTTTTTTTTCTCCTCAAAATATAACTTTGTATTTTCCCGTATGTATACATGATTCATCTCTATTAGTTTGTTGTACATTGTACTGTATACATACATGCTTATGATGGATTTTCTGATTTACCTCGTGTTATGTTTTGTTGGAAAGAAAATGAGAATGAAATAAATGAATTGAATTCATATTATTATTATTGTTATTATTATTTAGTATTTGCACTAGCAATAGTAGTAGTGTTAGGAGTAGAAGTAGTACCATTATTATTATCATCATTATTATTGATGTTGATATTATTATAATTATTATAATTATTATTATTATTATTATTATTGTTATTATTATTATTATTATTATTATTATTATTATTATTATTATTATTATTATTATTATCATTACTATTATTACTATTATTACGATCATCATTTCTTTGTACAACTGTTGTGAATTTCACTGTTCCTCAAAGTGACTGAGGAAACTCATAGATTATTTCAACGTTGTGTACAATGTAACACATCAATTTTGACACATTGTTTAACATTGTATGCACATGTACATGACTATTGGGACGTTGGAGCTACCGCCTACTTGTCGTTTATTCCGAGACAATATAATTCTCCTTACGCTAATAACTTTGCTTGTCCTTGTCCCATATGAGCATTGAGTAGCGAAAGCCATAAAAGTCGATTCAAGTCCACGGTCACTTCGGATTTTGCAGAACTGGAGTTCTGGAGAACGAAAGCAGTTGAATCCATGGCCACGTGTATTTTATGTATGCATAACAATTTAAAGGAAAAAAAGAGAGGTATGCAAATTGGTTAGGCCAGGCAGTTGTGGCCGTGAAATCAAAACTCACCTCTCAGCTTGACGACCTGACAAGTAATAAATGATATAATCATACGTGCATTGCCAAATTGCTTTTAAAGTTAATGTTCATAGTTGCAGGAATGATGTAGGCGGTTTCGGGTGTGATATAGTTATTGGGACTTGTAAAGGCGTCAGTTATCTATAAGTCGGTGAGCTCTCAGTCAGAAGTTCCAAATTATTTTATGAGTTGACCATAACAATTATTATTGAGCAAACACGAACGAACAAAATTGTTCATCTCAAAATTCATCAAAATATTGGACTTGAAGTAAGAAAATTATGAAATTTTAGAGTTTCACAAGTTTTTACTGACTGTTGATATTACTCAACCACGGTTACAAGTAAGCTCAGATGAAGATGTCATATGTTATATATTATATATATATATATATATATATATATATATATATATATATGAAGAGTTTGTTTGCAAAAACCGATAAGTCCATTTTTGAAGATTTTGAAGTACGGTCTCTGTCATAAAGTACAAAATAATACCTTTTAAATGATATATTGGTCACTACATATAAAGGTATATTTTTGAAGTTATGGTCAAAAGAAGCAAAAATTTTCTTATTATTCCCTTTATTTTTCTTGACCTTTAATCGCAAATATCTCCATTTGACAAATATGGACTTATCGGTTTTTGCAAACAAACTCTTCATATATATATATATAATGAAATTCATGTTATTGCTCTATGACATAGCAAGTAGAAGCCTTCCCCTTCAAGTCAACAATGCTGATATGCTATTGAAACAACCATTTTCAATCCTGATTTTAATTCAGTCTGAAATGTTTCTTCTTGACAACATTTCAATACAGAGGGTATTTGATTAAGATTTATGTCCGGATCGATGAGGGAACATAGCAAATTGTTACCTCATATCATTTACTTTTATATGGTTGTTACTGATATCAATCTGTCATGACGGCAGGTGAAACTTTCTGTTGAAATTGCGACTTTCCCTTTGTTTGACTCTACTCGATCAATATGGTAAAGTTTTGGTTGAGGTGGGGATTCAGGTCAGGTTTCAACTGTTTGCGAGATAATTAAACACTATTTTCAAAAATATCAAAGAGCGTACAATTCTGAGATAAATTAAAAGTTTATTTGATGATTTTTTTTTTGTTTTGAAATGGCTGAGATATCCAACAACAAAGAGGTCCTTATAAGAGGTGGGTCCCACCATTTTTTAGGACCACTTTGTTTTGCTTTGTTTTGGATATCTCAGCCATTCCGTCATTTTCCGTCATTTTCATCGAATGAATTTTCAATTCCTCATAGAATTGCATGTTCTTTAATATTTCATGAAAGTGGTTTTCAATTACATCCCAAAAAGTCAAAACCTGAATTCTCATCTCAACCAAAACTATATACCATCCCTTTACACCCATCTTTAATGCAGCCTGGAATTTCACCTTAACTTCCACTCTAGGCGAATTTCTGACATCTGTTTCATTTTCCGGCTCTTGATAGACCCTAGTAGAAATGTCACTTCCTTGCCGTTAATATACTCTTTCTTCTCCCTGCTCATGCACGCCACCCTTTTCATTGCGTTAGCACCTCAAATTACTAGGGCGTATTCTGATGCTGTCATTGTTGTTCTTTTTTTTTTGATTCCAACGTTGAAATCACCCCGGCTGTAGATGTATGGGGTGATTAATTTGTGAATCCGGACTGTTTCCGCTTGAGACGTCCCAATGACAACAGAGATCTGAAGAGGAAAAAAGGGAGGTTAATGATCACTTATTCCCCATAGCTGCCATATGTCAATGGGGACTTCTACTCATGCACCTGTAGCAGGAAAAAACAACTTGACAATTATACAAATCACAGCTGTAATAGCAGACTAAATATCATGACCAATTTTTAGGAGCAGCGCCACCAACTTGGTTTTTTTTTTCAAATTGTAATGAAGAGTCTGTCGTTGAACAGAGACAGCTATTAAAGGGGATGGCTAGTAACTGATCAGTGGGAATCAGTGGGGATGCTGGGGGAGAATTGTTCCAATCCTTGTGGGATTCATTTAAGAGTACACTATATATCTATTGTTGTGTGACAATTATTTGCTTCAGAACGGTCTCATATTCAAGTACTAAGTAATGTGCAGTTTAAGGCCCTGTCACTGTACAGGCATGCTAACCTGGAAACTGTAGACGGTTTTCTTGCAACATTTTTATTGTAACTATTGTTCGCATTTTGCCTATTTAACCATACTTAACATTGAATATACAGATTCAAATTTTTACAGTGGTTATTTCTATCCCAAACTCACACTTTGGAAATATTTTACAGCACTAATGCTGCGTTTTTGTTTCATCTGCAAATGATAAATTATGCCTTTAAACTGCACATTACTTGAATATGAGACCATTCTGAAGCATATAATTTTCACACAACAATAGATACATAATGTACTCTTAAATGAATCCCACAAGGATTGGAACAATCATCCCCCCAGCATTCCCACTGATTCCCACTGATCAGTTACTAGCCATCCCCTTTAAGTGTTACCGTTGTATTTGTAATGGTAACAGCTGCAGATGGAGGAGACTTTTTTTTTTTTCTAGGGAGACCTATAGAACAGGTAGCCATCTGAGGTAGAATGAACATTAATCTACACATAGCATCAGTATTGCACACCTCCGAGAACCAAGCAAATAGGGAAATGCACAACTATACACTATTTGCAAACACAAAGTACAAAGATTATTCGTCTCTATGGCGTAATTACCGAAAAGTCAAAGCATGCTTCTATTTTCCAAATGCATGTGCAATGTTCCCTCATTTCTCAGGATTTATAAGGATTTGGTCATCAACATTTTTCTTTCTTCACTCCTCAGGAAACAGATGTTGCCATATCATACAAGATATTGCGCTTTTTTTGGGGGGGGGGGGTGGGTGGGGGATGGGGGTTCGGCTATGATTAGCGAGAGACGCCAAACCTAGAATTCAATTTCTGAGATTTAGTTTTTATCAATTTACTAGAGCTTGAACATTTTTAGTGAAAGATTTTTGGTAGATAAGAGAAAGAGTGTGCAATGGAAAAAAAGACAATAACAACTTTAGTAATTACTTCGTAATTCGTCCTGTATCATGTCTGTTGTCTATGTATTTTGTCTTCTTTTTCTATAGTGGGAAGCCAGTAAATCTGTGGTGAAAGCACTCATTGCAATGGCGGTAAACGCCTATTGTTCACAGTACCCCACGAAGTGCTGTCTGCAAATGGGAAATCTTCTCTTAAACAGGTATCTTACTTTCTGTATAAGAAGAGTTTGATTGCAAGACGAGTTAAGAACCCTTTTAAAACATTAAAAGTAAATCTATCATTAAATAAAACAAAATAAAGCCTTTCCATTTATTCCTCAGTTTTTGTATACCAAGGAATATTATTGACGTTCTGACTAAAAAAAAAAAACCAAACCAAACAAACACATATTTTCTTATATTTTGTATGCTTTTAGCAGCTTCAATCGCAAACATTTCAAACAAACAAGAATGGAGTTAATTCCTTTTGCCATCAAACTCTTCATTATGTTCAATGATTTATTACACACTTCACTGTACGCTGTGGTGTTTTTATCAACTGCGATCAACTGTCTTTATTTTTTTTTTTTCGTTTTTGCTTCTTTGATTCTCTGTTAGCACATTTTTTGCGTCTTGCTGCAAAGTAATGAAAACTATTGTCCAGGTTATAGTGATGTGCTGTGATTGTTTACGTGGACACTATCAAAGAGGACACACTTTAGACTTTAACATTACATGTTATGTAGGCGGATATGTAAATAGAAAAATATATACAATATTTACCTATCAATTCTTCCTCTCTCTCTCTCTCTCTCTCTCTCTGTATTGTGTACGCACAAAGACAAAATACTCAGAAGTGTGTATATGTAGAAATTGATACAGGATTGGTAGGTAGATATAGATAGATAAAAATGTAGATATAAATATGAATATAGATATTGATATAGGTAAAGATGTGCATATAAATATAGATATAGATACAGATATAGATATATTGTGGGGGCGCTGTGGCATAGTGGATAAGACTCCCGACTCCCTATCGGAGGACCCGAGTTCGAATCCCATCCAGTGCTTACGTCCTTGGACAAGATGTTTTTACCCACTATGTTCCTCTCGACCCAGATGTACAAATGGGTACCTGGCAACGCTAGGGTAATAATAATAGCAGGGCCCTCTGGTAGAGCAGTGGCAACACTGAAGAATCTACCCTGGGTAAATAAGATCTTATTATTATTATATTGGTATGTATAGATGTGCGTATAGATATAGATATAGATATAGATAAAGATATAGATATAGATATAGATATAGATATAGATATAGATATAGATAATGATATAGATAATGATATAGATGTAGCTGTCGCTATAGGTATAGATATAGATATTAATATATGTATAGATGTAGATATAGATATAGATATAGATATAGATATATTCTTTTTATATTGATTCATTGTCGTTGCCGATAATTTCACGTGTAAAACAGTCTTTCAATTAATCATGTGTTAATGAGATATCAAATGCCTCTTTTCACCCATTCATCAGGACCAAAGTACCGGCCTATATCAACGGAAGCCACGTGCGCGCAGCCGAAGGGTTCCCCGTCCGTATCAACGACAACGAGTTCAAAGTCGATATGCTGGTCCACCCCCCGCGAAACTCACCACTGTGCACAGGTATTCATACATAGGTGGAAGAGCTTAATATATATGTGGATTGAGTGAAAGTAGCAATATTAGTAGACCACATCAGTGAAAATTTGAAGAAAATCGGACGATCGATTCAATTAAAAGATATGAATTTTTAAAGTTTTTTTTCTGGATAGGGAGGCTACTACGGATCGTGACGTCATTTCGGACAGCAATATAAAGAAAATATAAAGAAAATTCAGCATATTTTCACTTTTCTAGTGTAATGAAAGAGCACTGGTCTGACGTTTTTCAGAATGCAGGAGGAATGATATTATCCTTCACGTGTCAGTAAAAGACTATGGAATGTGTACTTTTCAAGAAAATGAAGTTTTGCCGATTTCCCCTTTGTGTTGATGTCCATTATGATGTCATGAAGTGTAATAGTCTTCTTTGCCCAGCAATGGCAGCACCAAAACTTTTAGAATTCATGCAGTTTGAACGGTTTGTCTGATTTTTCTCAAACTTTCACTGATGTGTTCTACTGATATTGCTGCTTTCACTCGATCCACATCTGTATTTTGGCTTTGGTTTCCTTTTAAGGGTGGGTGTAATTAAGCACTAGGTATCACAAAATGGTCTTAAAACTACTAAAGTGAAAAATAAACATATTAAAACCATATATGTGTAGATAGGTTATGAAATGAGGAATATGATTGTGCATAGTATTTGACACTTCGCATCACTAATAAGCATAATTTATGCAAATCATACTTTTAGATTAAATCAACTTGTAGGGATAACTAATACAGATATTCACTTCAAATTTAGCACACACCATCTTCAGACAAGGAGACAGGAGTTGATCGTTTTAGTTTTTTAAATTTCTTTTTGTATCTCTCTATTTCTTATGTTTTTCTTTAAGTTTACCTAATCAGTATGCATAACACTTAATTAAGAAAAAGTAAAACAAAATTTAAAAATCTAAAACGATGAATTCCTTCTCCAACATTCCAGCAGTCAATATGCAAAATTTCAGCACAATCAGATACTCCATTCACAAGTTATTTTGATTTTCATTATGACAATTTATGGTAAAAGTTGTTTCTGAGAAAAACAAAGAAAAACATAAGCCAATATCATCACACACACAAATATTCTGTCATGTACAACAAATCATGACAACGATAAGCCAAAGTGTTCATTTGGGTTGATTAATTTATTACAGATATAGTGTGAAGTTTGACAAGTTCACATCACATAAAACAAAACACACTCAGTGTATTTTTTAAAATGTTAATTAATAAATAAATTCATTAAGATAAGCTCAAATATACAAAAAAAAAAAAATGGATTCCCACGTCGGACGGAAGACTCGGTTACTGGATTGCACAGAATACATTACATATATATACACAACATAAATCATAAGTGAAATGATCAAAATATACAGAAATAAGCAGTAAATAAATATAAATCATGAATTGATATCAAAAGTTAATCAGATAAATCAATTAATGCATAAATATAAATCAAATATACACAGTAATAATGAAATGACCTAAAATGCACCCGCCCCATATGTTTCCCCCTCCCGCTCCAGATGTTCTTCTTCTACCCTAGCCCTATGCTTCCTAAGTGCTTCCCTTTTCTTTTTAGCTACCACCCCTGCTTCATATTCTGCCCTCTGAACCCTCTTCCTATCTTTAGCTAGAGCAGATGAGATCACGTGAGTACTTACCTTCAGGTTCAGCTTGTCAAACACTCTGTAGCGACTTTCTCGAGCACCGCAGTTGAATGCGAGAGAAGCAAGGTTCACTGCAATCTGCACTGCTCGTGGCCCCCTCCACTGGTGTTTAGGACAGCGCTGCCAAATGAGAGCATTGAAGCTCTCATTTTGGTTTTGCGTATGACCAGGAAGGCACTTCAAGAGAAGGTCTTCGGCACTGAGTCGCTTGAATGTCGGTAACAGGAGGTTTAGGAACACACCATCGAGGTGGTGGGCCTTATCCTCCATACTACCATTTCTTTTGTACTCACACCATGACTGATCTCCATCAGGGCAGTACTGGTGACGGGCGCTGTCATCATCCTGTTTGACAGAATGATACAGTACAGCCATTACTGCCTTCTGCATTTTTTCTACCCCCTTTTCCCTCCCTTCTACACTATGTATTGCCCCTGGGTCCCTGTTATCATATATTGCATTCCTATAATACTTACTAAGTCTACCTACAGTCCCATTCTCACCCCCCGTTAGCCTGCTTGCTTTCCTCCCAACTGCCACCCCATCCTCTAATTTCTTACCACTGTGTTCCTTCCTAATATTATCTAACGCCTTATACATCCTCTTCCCTATGTGCCCGATACATTCTAATTTCATTACCTTGTGTCCCTCCCCATATGTGTCCTTGACCATGTTATATGCCTTACTGTCCCCATCCCCTATCATGTACCTGTACCTAAGTTTATGTTTGGAAATTGACCTACCCCATAATATCCCTGCTGCTTCACACTCCATGCTATTACTTGATCCCTTGTGATTTAATGTACAACTATCCTTGTGTCCCTCCCACCATTCTTTGTATTCTACGCTATCCCTATCTACACCCTCCCGCCTTGAACATTCCTTACAATATTTACACTTTACCACACTATCTAAGACCTTCCCCGTATCTATGCTAATCACCACCCCCACCCCTACATTAGATGTGTATCCCCTCTTGTGCCACGTCCCATCAAAAGAAACACTGACATCAATAACCGAGTCTTCCGTCAAGGTGGGATCCTCCTCCATTATGGCCTCCCGCAGTTCCTGCACGGCCTCGCTCTGCTGCTCCTCACATGCCTGCAAATTTACAAAGAAAGGAAATATAGATTCTTATTAGCTGTAATAAAAAGCAGTAATATACATGTAACTAAGAGGTATAAAGAGCCATACACACCATTGTGGTTCCATCTTTCAAGCGAGTCATGTGCTCATCAAAAGCCCTTGCAGAGATTGGGGCTGACGTTCCAAGGATTGTGGTGAGCGTCGTCAGCCCCTCCCTCCCAAGTCCCACTTCTGCTGCCCCTAGCACGGACCTCCTGTTGATGTCTGACACCTTGCCATCACAGGTGGGAGATGAGTGAAAAGTTGTTGTCTTCTCACATCTCCCACATGATACTGTGATGACAAGGGCCAGACCAGCACGCTGCGACTCATCATGGGTCAGGACTATGTCACCTAAATTAAAATATACAAAAAAAAGAAGAAAATGATTACATGTCATCCTCAATTTATATTAACTTGTCATATTCTTCACATTTATATTTTCAAAATGGCCAGTCCTATATCAGGAATATAGATTGATCATGCAAGAATGTAGATTGAACCACAAAGCCTTATTTGGGCTCCGACTTTTGACTACCATTAAAATTTTTGAAATAATTCATTCGTACAATAGCCTACCCCCTCTTCACCATTAAAACTATACTGTAGTGGACAAAGTGGACAAGCAGTATTTTACTTATCAATTTCTTCTTCCTATAGATCGAAAAACACATCCATGCACACCACACACATTCAGTTTCTCGTCAATGTTCTTTTATTTTTCGAAGTCTTACACTACATGTACAAACTACTGATCAAGCTACTCATGGTACTTTATATCTTCAATCTTTAAAATCATATTTCAATATCAAGCTTAACAAACAAGAATGCCACTCATAATTTTCTACTCACCAGGTTCTCCGTCGGGGCAGGTGTGCATTGCCGCAAATGCAGAACACAGCTGCTCAGACTCAAGCAAGGTGTAACCGTCCAATGACTGACACCGATCCCTATGAGTGGGACTAGTGTCAGGCAAGTGGACTTTTCTAGCTGATGGAGGAGTCTGAGCAAGCTGGGCTGGTTCCTCCTCCCTCTTCTCTGCATCCTTCTTCTTCACATAGGAAGGGATCCCAGAAAACCCCCTCCTCTTCTTCTGACCCTTTTTCCTCAGCACGGAACGCGGCATTTTACGAAAATGATTGACAAAATTTGACCGTATAGCTAGTATTGAGAAAATGCTGGTGAGAGTGAAAGTGAATGTCTAATGTAGACCTAGAGGTGGCGCTATGCCATTTTTGGCCCTTGCAGGCTGTAGACTAGTCTTCACTCTTCAGACTGCTGAAAGAATTACAAAATTTGAATAAAAAATAAGGAAATTAGAGCAGTTTTTGTTTCAAGGAAAACAAAAGGATCTCAAGGTCGCGAACGAGGAAATGCATGTGGCTAATTAACCAATTAATTAACAACTTTCTAATTAAGATTTTGACTTAAAATTTTGGTATTCTATAGATTAAAACATGTAGATTCCAGAAATGTAAAAAACTCAATTTTGATTTTTTGGTCTATATATTCATGAAATTATGGGGCTGATCCCCCCTTAAGACCTGGTAGCACGGGAATATGATGGAGTGGGAAGGTTGGTCTGGATCGGATATATTCGAGAATCTCCGTCACGAATTGTGTACAGCTTTATAACTGATCTCTGTGTATTAAAAAAGTACTAGAATCTCGAGTGGAGTCGACCGTTACCTATGATCGTATACTCAATGATGAGCATATCTGCTGACCGTTGCTATTCGTCGATTTCCGAAGTAACCCTGTGATCAGTGAATGAATCAGACCAGTCATGAATACCCACGCTACAGTTGTTTGTTTGTTTATTTTTTTACGAAGCGGCCCTTGTCCCCCTGGGAATATCACCAAAGAAAGAAAAAATAAGGTGTTCAAGTTGCACTTTTCTGCTAGGATCAAGACTCAGCAGGAGCTGTTGTCCGTGTTTGTCATTACCTTTAACTTTTGTTATTTTCGTCATCATCGTCGTCAAAATTATAAATTGCTACCAACATTGCTTTTGTTCTTTGTCGATGTCATTGTTATGATCATTTTGGTCATCTTTGCTTTTCTAGTGGAATACCATTAGTGCAATAAGAGTCTTAATTCTACACATCTATTTCCGTGTTAGGCCCTGAAGAAACTAATGAGTCATTTTTTTTTTTAAGTTTTCGTCCCTTATCAAAACAGGGGAACAGTTTTTTTTTAATTATGTGCGGGCAAAAAATAACAACAACGTAGTTAAGCAAGTGAAGGCAACGTTTCTTTTTTTGTTTTTTTTTTGTTTTTTTTTTTGAAGGCAACGTTTCTGCTACGCCTCACCAAAGAAATCTGGCCCCTGAAATTGTGTAAAACTTAACATGGTGTATTAACCTGGCATCAGAATTTCCATCTGTTGCGGAAAATTGTATCGGGCCTCTCTCGTGAGATAAGTAATTTATGTGTATTTTTTAAATTGTTCCTTTTTCAGACAAGGGCTACCTCACGCAGGGTCTCTTGCTGACGTCACTAGGCTACCAGTTCGCCAGCATCAAAGCTTCGCTGCGCGTCACAACAAACTTCACGTTGTTTGCTCTCGAGGGGCGCGAGATCGAAGAGAACGTGCCCACGACCGAGGCGGGTGACGGGGAGGGTGACCGCTCGGACGAGGCCGAAAGGACGCTAACTATAGTGCTTTCAACCGTGGCGGGTGTGACGTCAATATTGGCAATAACCATAATCGTCATGGCAATCCATAAATGGTAGGTCTATTTTTTTTCTCTCCATTTTTCATTGGCAAATGTATTGTTCCATATTTTCAGGGATTGTATCAGACTATGTAGTTAATCCTTTGGGCTGTTTGTGTGTTCGGACATGCATTTTTTTTTTTTTTTAGGGTCGGGGGTTGGAGGGGTGTCGGTAATTTCTTTTCAGATTATTTCGGTGTTTGGGCATTGTGGCTTCAAAGGAACGACAGATCTAGACAACACAATCAATTGAGGGCGTTTGTCATCGTCTTTGTGAGTAGAGAGAAGAAAAAAGAGGTTGGGTACGAAGAAGTTGCCATGCATATAAGTAGTTGACACTAAAAGTTTTTTTTAGAGTACGGGGCGACGTTACCAACGCTAAAACGAACTTCGAGTTCGACAATTTATCCTCTCTCGGTATCTGCTCAAACCTGAGGCACTTTGACCGGGGGGGGGGGGGGGCGGCAAACCGTGTACGGTAGGTCAGTTGGGAGCCATATTATCACTTTACTATGGCTTCAACTACGTTCACAGTACACACACATATATATATATATATATATATATATATATATATATATATATATATATGGAGATTCACCGGGATAATCTACTTGATCAATCTGTTGCATGCATTATTGTGTGGTTGTCATGGTATATCGTTTCAAAACTTAGGAAGCTATCGGTGAGGTTACACCCATCTCCCAGTGACGGAAACGAGAAAGTCGGAATAGGTAAAAAACAGAAGAAGACAAATTCGAAGAAAAAAAAGACAACAAAAATGCACTTAGCTTAGTTGTTTACAATGTGTTGTTCATGTATTATGCTAGTAATAATTTAGTGCATGAAACTTACACGATTATAGAACCCTTTGCCCTTGTCACCTTTTACTCATCAATATAAGACACTAATCTCACCGAATATTGCCGTTTTCATTACCTGATTAATGCCACATTGCACACGCTTTTAAAAGCTTATATATTCATATATTATACATGTATGCACATAAATCACGTTTCATTGCAGCTATACATGCAATTCATATTTGGTTCGTCGAAATAAATCTTTTCGTTTGTACTTTAAAATCTTCTCATTGCTACATTGCCCAATTTCACTTCGTGACACTTAGTGATAATCGTTTTACCTATTTGGCCAGAAATTATATAATTGGCACGTGATGAAGGTAACCATCTTGCAGGTTATACTTGCAATGAATCATGCCGTATTCTTCTTTTTCCTTTCCTAGTTTGCATTATAAAATCACAGACTTAATAGACGGAGCATATAATTGTATTCATTTCTTCATCGTCTGTTGATTGATTTAAAAGCCATTTATTTTCACAGTTTACAATCATTCCTTGCTCCATTTGCCAAATTCACTTAAAAGAAACACACGTTATGGTTTTGTTTAACTTATTTTGACCAGAAGTTCTTAATTAACATGTGAAAAAGAAAATGGCAAGACATAATTGTCATGGGCCATGGCAAATTCTTGCGATATTTTTCTTTCTTTCGGAACTCGGAAAATGTATAAAACCTGCATTTGAATCTAGGAATGATTTGTTATATCATCTATCAAACGTTGGTTTATCCCATTGTTATTATCAAAGCATTTGGAAGAAATATTTCATGCATATTGAAACTGGTACTTTGTAATTACGAGTGCTTTGATTTCGTTTTCATGTGACTTAATGTCAATTAACTTTACATTTCAAACAACCGTTGATCTCCTCGTAACGCTGCCGCATGCTTTAATATGCAATTTACATATTCTGTGGACAAACAAGATTTTCTGCCTTTACAGTATCCCCTTGTCACGTGTTGGAAAGCCCGTCAAATATTTTAACCAAAAAGAGTTGCGTGTGATACCCATAATAATCATCAGCATCATGTCGTCACATTTTGTGACGCTCACTCGCAGACGGGATGTGTACACACTCCTGACATTTTGTAGGAGTTCGAAAACTCTTTGAATTTGTGCGTGTGATTATAACCAGTGTAGTTAGTATAATGTTGTACTGCACTGACGCCACGCGAGTATTTCATTGTGTGTGGTTGTTGTGTGTATTTGTGTGTGTGTGTGTGTGTGTATTTGTGTGATTTGAAAACACACGCCGAACCTATTATACTCTGCTTTGCATTTTCTGTGCACGTGTGTCCCTCGTATACCCCCGCTTCTTGCTTAACCCCTTCTGTACCAGGGACTTTGGACAGTGTGTACAATGCTATGGGGTTTTCTGTGCTAATCGGCTCTCAAAGCACACAGAGGGTTAATACCTAATCCGGATTGCTAAAACAACAACAAGCAAAAAAGTTAAATCTATGCTACGCCTTCTCCTCACCCTACTAGTACTTCTAGCTACAGCACCAATAACCAGAAGTTTGAAAGTAGAGAAAGTCTTTCTCTCCTGTTCACGCAAACAGGACCGAGTAATAGTTTCTTGATATCATCTCACTGCTTGCTGTACTCATCACCACAGTATTTTCAGACACTATAGCCCGCTTTACGTCACTCTTGAGTCCTCGTGCACGACTGCAAAAATAACGATTAACTTCGTAGTCCCTTTAATAACGTCAGTTGTCTTGGTATACTTTTCCAAACTCTAACGAATAATGATGAAAAGCCCGATTAACCATAATGAATTTTCCTTAATCAAACTGCCATTTATCTTAATGTAACATCGAGTCTGACGCATCACTTCGCTAACGAAGACCAAAACTAAAAGCCTCTCTTAACAATTTCGAACTCAATGTTGATGTATAATCATGATACTCGTGAGGTTGACGAAAATGTTAGTATCCGGGCGCTAATGTAATCATTATCTGTAACTGATGCGTCTAGTGCCTAAAATATTAGAAAGGAATTGGAACATATCGAATTATCTTCCAAATTTACCGAAAGAATAAAATGTGTCTTTTCTCTCTTTCTCCTGACCTGCAAGTCCTACCCCATATTCTTTTGAATATTCTCCTCCTTCCCTCTCCATTTCCAGCTCGCAAGACCGGCCTGGGTCTTCACGGTCGTCCCGCTCCTTCAGGCGGAGACCCAGGAGCGCGTTTAAGAGACCAATCGTGACAAGTGATGACATATAGCCAGAGTGTGTGCTCTGTAGGAAACCTGGTCGTCATTGGTGACGAAAATGGGAAGCAGTGAAATGCAGCAGTCGCTTTATCTTTTTCGTTTATCGGCGATAACTTTTACCTCCTTCCAAATTTTCAGTTTATCCCCATCTCGCGGCATTCCCAGCTCTCTATCAGTTGTCCATCCATATGCATTATGCATGAAAGAAAACTATCCTTGACCAAAAAAGAAAAAACCCATAACACCATCACCACCCCTAACAACAGTCCGCGTTCCCTTTCTTACCCGCCCTTTTCCTTTCTGATGTAACCTAAGGCGTTAACCTGGCTTAGCGCTGTACATCCCCGTATCATTGACCTTGACTTAACTTATCAACTGAACAACGTGCACCTTTTCATTTTCTGCTCTTACCATTTTCATTTTCTTGGTGATGTGCGGCTGCTATATTGTGTGCAGCATGAAGAAAAAGGACTTTGTGAGACCGGGAGTGCACGGCTCAACGAAGAGCGGCTCGATCATGAGCGTGTTGGATCACGCGGAGTGCGACGATGCCAATCCAGCCAGCGACGAGATCTATCACAACCGAGCGGCGAGGATGGAGTCGGCGACGAACAGGGTCTCCAGGACGTCGAACATCTTCAAGATGTCGAGAAGGTCGTGGCTGATCACGACCAGGAAACAGCTACGGCGGAAGCTTCAGGTGCAGACGTCGGAAGGCAAATTGTTCGCCCATTGACGACGGCTCGCTCGCTCGCTCTTTCACTCACCCTGGAGCAATGTGGCGCCGTCAGTGTTTGTGCGTTCTTCAGTTTCGTGTGTATCCAGCCGTGAAGGGACAATTCCAAGACCGGACTTGCAATGTATTAGCTTCATTCCATGTCACGAATCCTGGCGATGTATGACTCAACTGTGAAACAAAGTTTCAGTTCGAATTAATCATAATGATATTCTTCAGAGGGAGTATTCAAACATAAAAATAGAAATGAAACGAGCAGTGCTCTAAGACTTGATATCGTATCATGTAACGCACCAATATTTCATTCTATGTATTTGAATGCAAAGCAGATGAAAGTATTACTGAAGCCAGTTATTCATTTTATCGTTTTTCTCTTTAATGTAAGGAAGAATGCACATGTGATACCTAGTGGTCCTATTGGTTGTTGCTACTGTAGCTCTCTGGATTGGACTGAATTACAAATTCAGATGAGTCTGCCGAAGACGGTAAATGGCCGTGGCCAAAGAATGCAATAATCATTTCAGTGATTCAAACCCATGCTGATCTGTCGATAGCGCCAGGGAGAAATTTGATGAGTATGGTGCTCATTATTTTGTTTAAATAAAAGTCCACTCAGAAGAAATATATCGCACATGTAGTTGTCTTGCTCAAAAATGAGTTACACTAGATGGAATCGCCATTTTATTTCGGATGTTCACAAAGTTCTGAAGTCATGGTAATCTGGTGACGTCTTCGTTCCCCCCCTTTTTTTTTACTGCTTTTATACTGTCTATTTTACACTGCAGTAGAGCCATGGACAGGCATTATCTGTTCAGTTCATGCCTTCTGAACACAAAAGCACGACACACTAGTCGTAATTTTTTAATCTTTGCACAATTTCATTAAAAAAACAACATATACAGGGACAACAGGTGTGTATCTTATTTCATAAACGGACGTAAAACAAGAAGGATGATTAATATAACATAATAATGTGGTACCTATACACCTGTGTACAATTTCAACAACAACAACAACAACAAAACATACCAATGTATCTTACTGCATAAAAGGACGTGAAACAAACAGGATGTGAAAATGGAGTACAAGTGAACTGTGTTAAGTTTGCCAAGTTTCCATCAAGCTTAACAAGGATGCAGGATAGCGGGAGAAAGAGATGGTTTACAGATATCTTTATATCCTCTGTAAAATCATCCTAGATGAGAGAACCGGACTGAAGGGCTTCGTCTTACAGAATGTCATACTCAGAACAAAGAAAGCGCCACCTGTTGTTTGATTAATATCATCTTCTTCTTTTTTTTACGTCATTTAATCAGCGCACATCGCGATTTGTTCAGTACCAAGCTCAGTCAAAGAGGAAAATCATAATGAAAGGTAGAGCTACTGCTTTCAAAATTCAGATTGCAGAAGTCGTACCAGACAGCTTTTGGTTGATACTTTCATGTAAAATTTGTTACATTTCTCCACTGTGGTCTTTAAAGGCATTGTTTACCGTTTGCAAATGAAACAAAAACCCAATTTTAGTTCTTCAAAATAGTTCTAGAATGCGAGTCAGGGATGGAAACAACCAATATAAAAGATTGAATCAGTATAATCAATGTTAGATATTGTTAAATATACAAAACTGTGAACAATAGTGGTAAAAATGTTTGTAGACTAAATCGTCTACAGTACATGCAGTATGGTTTATTGAGGAAAATAGTGATATGTCCTTATATGTTAAACTTTATTACGAAATCTTTATATGGTAGGACGTTTTCTGATACAGCTGACCGACGCATATACATCAAACGTGCTATCTCGATTTTTTTTAAAAATCACTCCTCTCAATGGTAAACAGTACCTTTAAAGTATGCAAATGTGTAGTGAATATAATATAAAGTTATTTTAGTTTTTTTTTTATATAGATAATCTAAGACATTCCATTCATGAGCATCTACAGGGGTATGCACTCCACTCACAGGCTTCTGTCTAAATGACTTAGATACGGGGAAGATGTGAATTATGGAGGCGATGTTTCTCACACTTTAGAGAGTACACGGGAAATGAATAATGACAACTTGCATTTAAATACAAAGGATTCAGGATTGTTGTTAATTCTAAGGTAGAAATCACTAAACTAATAGTTTCATGCTTCCCAATGCACTACACCCACTGTGGTTAGCAGATATTGATATCATCAAACAGTGTTAAATATCAGTTGTCTTTGTATGAGCGTAAGTTTTGTTTGAGCATTTCTGTCTGGTAACAATCCAGGCACTGCACATAATATCGCAGTTTGGGATTGTAAGTGGTTGAGATACACATATTATGAATATACCCCAATTTAGTTTCTTGCCCGAATACGAAGTGTTCTGTTTCGTATCCAAACGGAGCGTTACTTTGCTCCATGTGGCCGGAATTCATGCGCTTGTTGGGAAGGGCAAAGGCACAATAACTTACTAATCTTGTTTTAGCGTGTTGCAGTCTTGTGAATGATAATTATGAGTTATTCTCCCTAAGCATTGTGTTTGACACATACTCTAAATTGTTCTAGTGATCGATGGTGGGCTATAAGATACACCATACAAACCAAAATTCCTTCAGTTTTTGTCAGCTTCTTAGCGTAAGTTTTGTTCTCCCCGTCCACTTCCGGGTTTCTTCAGCTGACAAGCAAAAAAAAAAAAAAAAAAGAAAGATCCTCAGAGAAAAAAAAAAAACACATAACCTTACCGCCGCCATACTTCAAAATCCCTATCTATTTCTATTTTAGTGCCACTTACGTACTTCCGGGTTAAAAAAAAAGTGTGGGGGCCCAAAGTGATGACACCTTATATGTATTCCTTTGTATGGTACACAAAAAGTGTGGGGGCCCGAGCCCCCACGGCCCCTACGGCTGTGCCGGCCATGATAACAGTATAAGACACACCATACAAACCAAAATTCCTTCAGTTTCTGTCTTACCAGGACTTCCTGGAGATAATACTTCTTATGTTAAATTTGCAGCGTACGATCAAGTGGCACAATCTAAAGAAGAGAAAATGTTTGAAATGAAAGGACTACAAGAGGTATACTCTCCAGTGCAGTTTATGTTACTGAGAAAATTTCCACCTAGCTGTACAGGCACACATTGGTTGAAGAAATACCGCAAAAGTAATGTGACATGATGATTCTTTATTCGCATTTTTGCTATGGTCTAGAATACTCCTTTTATCAACGTCAAAAGACTATCACGGAAGTATATAAAAAGGAGAATCGTGTTGGTTATTTCTTTTCTGCTATTTCAAATGAGAACAGCTGCCTCAGTATCTTTGTTGTGTATGACTTTTTATTTTTTCAGGTCGAAGAAAATACATCCATATGCGCTCTCTTGCCAAGTTACATAATGTTATCTCTCCTTGCCGTCTGAGAATATCATCACGATAAAACAGTGTGCTACGCAACTTGCAGCTCTCTTGCCCTTTTATGTACCTTTTCACAAAACTATGCAAAAAAAAGTAAGTGTGTTATCATTGTTTATCTGCAGCAACAGACATGAAATACCAGTAAGTAGACGAATAGTAATATATATATTTTTAAAGTTGATGTATTTTTTTATGTTATCATGTTATACAACAAAGTTGTAGAGAGATATAATATATTACATTTCTATCTTTCTATATTCATTCTTTCAAAGTTCAAACACTATCAAGGATGTAAAAATCAAAGAATTACATTAGTTTTATGTTTTCTGCTATTTCTAATGAAATCAGCTGCCTCAGTATCTTTGTTGTGTCGGACTATTTCTTCTTTACAGGTCGAAGAAAATGCGTCCATTCTTGCCAATTTACATAAAATAACATCTTTCTTTGCCTTCTAAGAAAATACACATGGTGTGCAAGGTACCTTGCAACTGTCTAACCTTTTCATTTAGCTATTTCACAAATCTATGCAAAAAAGAGAAAGCCAGTGTGTTGTCAATGTATAATCTTCCAAAGTTTGTAGACAAGTAATATATAGGCCTATATGGCATGTAATTTTCCAGTTTTTTTTATGTTGTAGAAATAGGTAAAATAATATATATTGACAATATCAACTTCTTTAGACTTTTTTTTTTAGTCACAGGGGTATTAATGTAATACACAGATTAAAGAAGTGCAATCCGTAGTATGAGATTATTATACATGGTATGAATTACATTATTTTCACTGTGTGATTACGTTTCTTGTATTTATGGATCACTGTTGATATGCAGTGTCGACGCTGAATTTGAAATCTATGCACTACTGGTCTTTGTGTGATCACGTGATTGTAAGCTAAGAATAGTCTGGTACCATGTTACTGTACTTGCCACACGTAGCCTATTCTCCACTCCTATTGGTTTATATTTATTTTTGCAACAAGCTGTCCGCATTACTTCAAACTCCAGCGAGATACAACGTGCGTCAGACTGATGAAGCTAGCCTGTATCGTTTGATGTTCTGTATATTCATATTAGAGCTTGGTCCCCAGAATTAATTAAAGCACACATGATCATGCGTAAAAAATGTCGACGAAGATAACGGAAGAGCGTGATGGATGATATGTGGTATTGTTATAGTGATCTAATGACAATGATGCTGTCACTACTACTACTACTACTACTACTACTACTACTACTACTACTACTACTACTACGACTACTTCTGCTTTTGATAACAATGATAATTAAGCCAGATGATTTTCATGATATTGACAATACAAATTATAATGATTATGATAACGCATGTATAAATTATTGTAAATGTTATTGTATACCATCTTTAGCGTCATGTTTTCATCATCATGGTCAATTTTCATGTGTTTCTAATCTCATTTCTTTTTACCATGCTTTAGAAATCTGAATAATTATTTTGTTTGTATCAATTCTGGGGATGGGGGTGGGGTATATCACGGAACTCTCTTTTAGCCGGTCCGACATCAATGCCAGCAATTATATCAGTTTAGACTTAATTGTCGCTTTGCTACGTTATACAAATTTGAAAAGTAAATCGTGGAAATAAAGAAATCTATCTATCTATCCAATCTATTATACCGCACATGGTACAAGGTTCCTCATGATATTCTCTAAAGACATAATGCTAAGTCATTACTTTGTTCGTAAGCTAATTTAGGGAATGTGGTCTTCTCGTGAAGTTATTGAATATAACGATTTGTTGCTATTTATACGCATGTATACAAAATTCAGCGTACCGTATTTCTTCCTGTTGTAGCCGCGACATCATTTCATTCAACGACATCAAAAAAAGTTATATGATCGGTAATATGAGACTTTTTTGTTGTTGATTGGATGGAGAATAATGGCATACTTCTTATGGAACAATTGAATCACTTTTAAGTGAAACGTTCAAACGAATTCACGCGTGTGTATATAATGATGGTGCTAAATAGGTAGATTTGTTTTATATGATTATATATTTCAAATATTGTACATAATGTAGATATACTGAAGTCTTTCAACATGTTCAAAGTGACCAATCACGAGATTCCTATATTCCGTCTTCCTCAACAACGCCATTCTTGTCACGTTTGGATTACACTTTTTTTTTTTACAACAGAAGTATGCAAATCAAACGCACATGATGATAATTTCACATAGATTTCATTTTTTAGTTATGCTGATTGATTGTCTAGCTCAAGTCGATATCATTTCAATTCCACTTCCGCCATTATCCTTGGAAATGATGCTTTTGTATTCCTGTTTAGCTGCATTTATATTGCAACGTCTTCTTTGTGTGTGTGACTATTATATCATGATAGATGAGCGAAAACCACCAAAAAAGTATAACTAATATTCGTCAAGATTTGTCAAGTTTGTTTTTTTCTTAATCAGTTTTGGCGTATTTTTGCTACTATCATAATCTTATTGAAATATTACAGAATATAATATGCACGTTTCAATTCTTACTGTGTTATGTGGGAGTGTGTGGTGGCAGCAATGAGCTATGTCTATACAAGTATCGATCTCTGCTTGTTATTTTCAGTGATAATATTAGTCAATGCAACCTATTTGCCAGAGCCGCTATAGCCTAATTATTCATTTTGTTTCCATGACAACAATCGAACCTCACCTAATTACTTGCAAGAAGAGCTGAAGAAGAAGGAGAAGAAGAAGCAGAAGGATAAAAAGAAGAAGAAGAGAAAACCATTACTTGTGTAAGCGCAATTTTGCAGTGGTGCCATTTACTACAACAATGAACAACACATGCGTTATGATGTAGGCGAGAACGTTCTAACTCTTAACCGCTGAGTCACGTCACAGCTTGCTGAACAATGTGAACGGATTTTTTTAGCTGAAAACTAAGTGTGCTACTTTAATACATGATGGAAACAATATTTTTTGACGTGGTTTTATGTAACAAGTGATCCATAGATGTCTACTGGCTGATTTTAAAACTATACCTGTGTTTTATACGGACGTACGCACTTAAACCCTCTTTGTACTTGGACTTTTTATATTTCCGTTTATCTCTTTCCCTTTCGAAAATAAAGCACTGTTTCTAAGAAAACTAAACTCTCGGTTTCTAGATATTGGCATTTTGGTAAAGCCGTTACTACGTGGTTGAGAGATAAATGGCAAATGATTGTGCCGCGTGGGTGTGTTGCGTGCTCTTTTTTTTTTTTTTTTTTTGGTATGGACGCTGCACAGCGCATTAAAAGTCATAGTGCAGCGTTTTGTGTAACTCTCGCTTCTCCATCTCTGCATGTGGACTTAAAATATTAAAAGTACAATGACTCCATACATATTCAAGTTAGCCTTAACCGTATAGGGCGGGTGGGGGGGGGGGTATTGTACCCCCTACCATACTTTCATTTACTCCTACGCCCTTAACCCAATTTCAACTACATTTGGTGACTTTTCCTAAAATTTTGTTGCAAACAGTTTGATAATTTAACTACGGTATGTCCGATATTGCTGGTTGCCATGGCAACCGTAAACTGACAACAATGTCCGTGCATGAACTATGCATTTGTGGTAGATCAATTTTGATATCATTGCTTTCATTTCCCCACGCAGTACTTTCTTGAGATAAGTTTGATGTTTCCAAAATCGGGCAAGTAGACTTTATTACATTTTTTTAAATCTATATGTTTATCACACTCCGACTCACGGCTGGTTACAAGGCTAGTGAAACGGCACTCCACTCTTATAAGAATAAGAACCGAGCCAAACAGAAAAGTAAAGTTTTATATGAAAATCGGAGTTACATGTACATATGACAGTTAGGTCTATCTAAAGTTTAGTGTGTTAATTTTCATTTTTAAACACACAAAATTGTCACAATCCCGTTTGCATAAAAGATTTGGTAATGACGTCATTGTCTCGCATAAATCGAGCATAAATCCTCACGCTCACTTCCCATTTTATGTCCCCTGGGGATGTTTTGGCTTTTGCCGCCGTTTCTTTGCTCATTACTTTGACATGCAGTATATGTCTATACTTAGAAAATGCTGTGAACGGATATGAATAAAGTGTTAGGGGATGATCAGTGTCCGGCAACAAAGAATTAACTGATCCCTATTATCATATTGATTTGGACTGTACTTGCAGTTTAAGGGGACATTTCGAAAAGGATTCTTACGAGACGGGGAGAAGGTGACAGTTTATGAGGGCAGATTCAACATTTAGCCTGAAACATCAAGAGAGTGACAGGGATGCTTGGTCGAAAAGGAGACCCCCCCCCCCCCATTTAAAGGGATGGTATGGTCTTGCTTGTGGTCTTAGTAAAAAGTGGGTTCCACCTTTTATGAGGACTCCTTTGTTTTGGGATATCTCAGTCACTTCAAAACCGATTTTTATCAAATAAGTGTTGAATTTCTCTCAGAATTACAAGATCTGTCATATTCCATACGTGGTTTACTTGATGAATATCGGCTTTGGCATGGCCGAGATATCCGAAAACAAAGTGGTCCTAATAAAAGGCGAGTCACTTTTTTGATATCTAAGTCATTTCAAAATTAAATAAAAAATAGATTTTCGAATGATAATTATTTCAGTGACTCTTCTGAAGTAATACATCTTCTATATGAGCTATTCAATCGTGTCAGTCGTTAGATCTTTATTCACCATGTTTATCTCGTGGTGTTTCTTTTTGCTTTCTTGATTGGGGGTATTAGTATTCCAAGTCCTGTCAATAAGTCGATTATCAAGACCTGTATGTGTATATGGATCTCACATGTTTAGCAAGTTACTAGTTTGCAGTACTGCATTTGCTCCACTTTCATGATATCCCGTTGGCATCAGTATTTCTGCCTTGCTTTGAATATTCATTTTCCTATCTTTCAGGACGGAAATTAAAAACAGACAAAAAACACGGAGCACTTGCAGAAATACATCGCATCAATTTATTAAATTACTAAGTCTTCTGTCGTACAAATCCAAATCAATAACTTAGGCCATCACGGAAAAGAAACACGAACATCTTCTTCACAATTTACTAATATAATCATCTAGCGATGTCAATAATTTAATGATACATACAAGTTTACAGGGCCATGAGACAAACACAATTAATCATAATAGGGGAACACATATAAATACTAGAGACAATGACAGAACTCCATGAGAACACAGGCCGTACATGTCCGTGACATCCGTATACCGAAGACTGATTCATTATATATTTATTAAAAAAAAAAATATCAATATACATGTATATCAAAATATGTTGACTGAGACACCCAATAGACTATTAAGTAGACACGGAGCAGTAATGTATCACTGTCCTTACATGTGTACTGGTAGCGCTTCTCATGGCAGGGTTCAAGACTGCACGATCCCGACAGTGAATGCACGTCATTTTGGTGACGAGTTTGCCACGACACACGGATTCACTCATTTAACACATCTGCATTACTGATCTCTACAAGAATCTACGATCAACACGCATGCCCGGCCCTATTCAAGCTTAATACCGTTACCGAGGAGGTATTCTCCTTGTCGTTGCACGTACACTGTATCTTAACACAAGATGAAAACTTCTGTCGCGACAGTCTCGGCGTGGCGTCACAGTGTCCCGAAATTGACACAAAATGGCGATAAGATTATGGAATACTTAATTTCACAAGTTGGTCCCGAACTTGGTCAATAGCCAATCAACCGCCGAATATGTACGGTGTCTATACAGAAAGTCACACGATGGCATCCGAACAACACGCGAAGGCTATACGAAGATGTGAATCTTTGTTACGAAGTTTACCCGAAAGTGACACGAAGGAAACACAATAGTTTCACGAGGATTTCGCCACTGTTCACGAAGTTGCTGCTGGAGCCTGAGAAACTCCATCGGCTGTCATACGATGGCTTACGAACGATACGATGTTAATGCGATCAGAGCCGAGTTTTTGTCGTTGCTCGGTTTCGGGACAGTGTGACGCCAGTGTTTGCCATGCGATTCGTGTTGGTCTCGTTCAGAAGTGGTACGTTCTATTCATAGAATCCAAAAAGTATAGTTCAGTGCAGTGGTTCAGTGTACATGAGCGGAGATTCCAACAATGATCGCTATGAAATTCGTCATTCCTGTAGATGTGCGTCAGAATACTAGTAAACAAGCATTCACCTTTTGAAAAACCTTGCAAAGTCTCCGAACTTTGTTGAGACAAAACTTGGAATGGGGGAGCGAAAAAAGAAAAAAAAATATCTTTGGTTCTCCAGTAACAGACTCACGAAGCAGCTACCCTTGCATGTGTCATTCAACAGTCACTGAAATTGCAAAGTAAAGGAGCATGATACAAATACTTTAAGGAAAACTTCATAGAACTTACCCATCCGCTTCCCCCATCCTTAAAAAAGGTCACATCCAATCATGCAATCATTAATATTACTCTACGACAACCCGTCCTCACCAGTGCCAAACGGCATTGGGCCTGACTGCCACACACCAAATTGGCAACGAAATAGGGCTTACCTGTGTAGAGTCCTGATACAATGCAGCCAGCCTTCACGAAAGCCATTTGTTAGTGAATGTTTTACAGCCAAGAGTAAACCCAGCAGAAATTTGAGCTGGACTGGTTGCGCTGGGGCTATCAGTAGTTTCTACGCCAGGCACATGACACACAGGGTCTCATCATAAAGATCAGTCTCAGTTTGGAAACAAGGACGCACTTGTGAAAGCAATTTCTGCCATTAGAAACAAAGACTATTATCAGTCCTTTTCCATGATACTTTGGAAGTTGGGTGCATGAAAGTGATGTTTATACGGGGTCTCCTATATTGTAGGCCTACACTGAGGCCTGGACACATTTACAGCCAGACCCCGTTTACAGTGCAGAGCCGGGCCGAGCCGCGGCCGAGCCCGGCCTCAATTGCGGTACTCAGCCCCGCAATTTTGTCCGTTTACAGTGCCGGGCTCGGCCCGAGCTTTAAACCTTTCAATATTTTTGTCGTAGTGGCGCTCTGCTTGTAAACAAACGACTATTATTGGGAGCGCGCCAGTCGCAATTTGGTACCGCATTTGGCCCAGTTTGCGTTTACAGTGATCTATGAGCATGATTACTAGTAGGCATTTGTTAGTGAATGTTAGCATGATTACTAGTAGGCAATGCTATTAGTAGGCCTATTGTACGCACTGATACTTGAATGTTTGTGTGTATCAGGATGTGAGAGCGTGTATTTTACGCCCTGTGTTCTGTTCTGCAAGCCTGTTTCAGATAAAGGTATCGGCACAGTGAAAGCAAAAATGAGTGCAAGTTTTCTAAACGACCCAATAGCAACCTTTAATGTATAATATTCCTTTTTACACGATGGATTCAATTGACTTTCTACGAGTTTTCCAGTTTGTTCACGGGGCTTCTTGAGATACGTTATTACGAAAATCTGCGACAACCCTGCCCAACTTTAAGGTACCTGCACCTAACGACCATATTTTACGCTACTCATTCACCAAGCATGTTACAACATCACGATTTCTCAATATTGAAAAAACAAATAAAAACTATATCATTTCATGTTACAAATCTTTTTAAACGGTTGTGCAATGGTGCCACAAGAAGTCTGCCTTCGCTTCCACAGCAAGTCTTGAAAAGCTTGCGAATACAATGTTTACAATAAAGAGAGTTACTAGTAAGTAATCTTCCTGATTGTGTAAAAATACAAATTATTCAGATGCCATTTCACGAGTACTATCATTCAAGTCTCAATCATACTACGATTACCAAAGACGCAAGAGTTCACATCACGAAACTAAAAGAAATAGGCCTTCATACTGCAAATTTCTCATTGACATAATCCTCAACGTGTACATTTACACCATGAAAAACGCGGGAAAGGACTCGTCAGTAAAAAGGTCAAAATTTCACAGGCCATTTGCAAGGTAGTACGTTACTCGTCAGGCTCCTTCCCTGGGTTCTTCGGCAGTATCTTGTAGTACTGACACGGATGTATCACATCTTTCACCCCGCGCCCACACGCAGGAAAAGGATATGTAATGACATTCAGCATCCGATTCTTGGGAGAGAATATAGCAACAGTTTCCGGGTAGGATGATCCCATCACGCAGAGGAACAGCTTGCGAAGTGAGCCCCCTCCCTGTCGCGCAGCGATATCAGCTTTGGTGCAACAATGAATCACCGAGTTTTGCTTTGGGATTAAACATCCAGAGGACTTTCATCCGTTACACTCATGTTCTTTTTGTTCGTGTCAAAGTATGCTGGAAATTATGAATATTAAAGAGAGACATCAGTTAGTGAGGCATCATATTATTGACACAGATCACTTTTGCATCATACATTTTCGGTGAAAGCTCATGGAACAGAATGGCTTTATCATTATTTTGTTTCTATTAGATATGACTGACATCATTACGTAAGACCTATATATCCACACGTAAAAACAGAAAATGCTTTATCATTCATGCCTTGCATTCGCGCTACAATCGTGAGCTTTAGGCAGCTTTATAAGTCCAAACGACAAGATCTTATAGGACAAAGAGCAAGCTAACACGTGATTATTACAAACAAAACTTTGTGACGTGTAACACCATACAATATGAACATGGCGCTTTACACTTCTCAACTCAACAAAAGTCACGGACACAGACACCAATACAAATATCAAGTATAAATAGCCTATTCAGTTTGTGAACGATTTACCGGGTATTTCACTTATGACTGTGGTGACGAATTTGTCTACTATTGACTATACTTTGCACGATTCATATGAAGGCACAGTCAGATGTCAGAAACGTTTAAAGTTGAGAAAAGTGTTTTTATGGATAAATAGTATCGATCAAACAATTTCAGATATAAATCTTTACTTCGGAACTCCATCATGTCCACTATATTCATCTTTCCAATGATCAAATCAGATGAATATATTGAGTCATGCAATTCAGTCAGCTTCCAAGTTTTTACGATTTTCATCTCATAAACTATACTGGGTGAGACATGGACACCATAGAAGTGGCTTCCCTTACTTCACAAATCCGTCTTTATTATGAATAAAAGTTATAGAGACAACTTCTGCAAATATCTTGGTAACAAGATCTTATACTCTGTGGCAATGACCGTCATTGCCATTGCCAATTTTGTGCGGTATTCGACCAACTCGTCCATACGTCACTGAACTAGAATGATGAAAATTTTTGTGACGATCTCAAAGTTTCTCCGTAAAAAAATCGGTAAAATCATTGTCCCATTCTATTTGGAATTCGGAAATTGAAAAACAAAAACCAAAAATGGAACAAAAAGTACAACAGTGCTGTATAAAGTTAAAAAAGCAGAAATTACACATATCCAAGACTTTCTCAAGTACTACGACTTGTGTGGTTAGAGCTACAGTACTCATTTTCATTATCATCAGTAAATCATTCTTACACAATGCTATTAGACAATGTATATTGGTTATTCAAAGCAATTTTGCTCTGCCATCTACTTCTGCCATGGTGCGAGTGCTTTCTGCATGTCATCATATTTACGAAATGGATGAGAAATGGAAAAGAAATCCAATAACGTCAGTTGATTGCAAATTAGTTCATTCAAACGAAAGCATAAAAACTAATTGCTTGCCTTTGGCAATTTCATTCAATGAAAGACAAGAAATCTAGCCTCTAAGAACGTGACATGAAGGCCTCTATTCCTCTGTGACAAGCGGATAAAATGATATGGTGTGTGTTTTTTTTTTTTTTTAAGAGAGAGATAGACGAAACGACTACTTTCTGTCGTTATCAAGACGGTAATCACAATGGTGAAAATTTGCTTGATGCGCCGATATCCCGCAAAGGCCTAAAGGCCTCGGTACACCGGGCACGGTAACGGCACAGGACCGGTTTTTTTTTTGTTTTCTTTTTTTGTTTTTTTTTTTTTTTTGCTCTGGTGCACCAAAAGGAACCATGTCTGGTTCTATGACAATATCACCACCTCGCTAATAATTCTGCTACAAAATAAATCTTCAGCTGGTGATTTTGTTGCTCTTGATTTTAAAATAAGAATAAGATTTTGGGTGATTTTGTACCGAATTATTGATTTTTAAAAAAAAGAGAGAACCAGACATGGTTCCTTTTGGCGCACCATAGCAAATAACCGGACCGTTGGCGTTACCGTGCTCGGTGTCCCGAGAAGAAGATAGGACGGCTCCCACGAGGTTCCCGCAAAGTGTCCGACGGCAGAGAGTTGTGTAAAACCGCGGAAGAGAGGAAAGAGGCAGTTGATTTATATACAACAAACCATTCCAAGTTGTCAAAAATGCTACGACTCGTCCATGAAATTATTCGTTGGCTTCGCGTTCGTCGGGGAGTCGTTCTTGTTTTGGTGCCGGTTCATCTCGGAGTGCAACTTGTGCCTGATCATGTCGTCGTTCAGTCTCTGCGTGCACTTGGACTTGAAGGAGAGCGCCTTGACGATGTCATCCATGCCGTCGGCGAGGACCAGCTGGTTGATGAACTTGTCGAGGCACTCGAGGCCGCGCAGACCGGTGTTGAGCTCAAAGCCTTCAAGACGGTGGTCGAAAATTAAACAAAATAAAAAAAAAAAGCAACGCAATTTGTAAAAAAGATGAATTCAACTCCCCCTGATTCTTCTTTTTTTTTATTTGTTTGTTTGGTGTTGTAACATTAACATACAATTTTGAAGAACAATAATGACTGCTCCCACTAGAGATATATACCAGCCTATCGTGTTTTCATAACCCTCCTCATTGCTGGATATATCGAATGTATTTTCTCCTCTTCACATAGCCTCCCACAACAAAAACAAAAACAAACACAAAACAAAACAAAATCAAAACTATGAATCCGCTATTGATCTGGTTTATTTATTATTCTCTCTCTACTTATACATGTACTTCTAATAATGATTATTGTAACTGTTTTAATAGCAAACATCATCGACGTCATGACCTCAAACAAAAACATCGATAACGATAACAAACCTGCTTCTAAGCAACTTTTTAATTCGACACTATAATGAAGTTTTGAAACTAAAAATGCTTAATACAATGTTCCTTAGTGTCATTAATAAAATATTAAAGAGCATCAGATCGGGAAAATTATAAAGTAATAACAAATTTGAACCTTATTCATATATCAACTTGTCCTTTCAACTTATTCGAAAATAAATCATGATTTTAGAAAGTAGTAGATGTGGAAGGAATGAGGGGACCAGACGAGGGAAAGAAACAAAAAATGCAAAAGGAACTCACGAGGAGAGGAACAAACTCTCAGAATGGCTCGACCAAGTGAGTATAAAGAATGTGAACTAGTGACTATCTGGGCAAAACTCACCTAAGCTGTAGTTGAAACTTCTGCTTGCATCGCCCTCTATCGACACTACCATGTGCTCGTCCTCGATGTACAACAGCGGCTCTCGACGATATGACATCTTGACCTCAGTCAGTCGGCTGCTACAGCGCAACTTCATCGCTTCCACGTCGGACATCTTGCGCTCGCCCTTCGTCTTGTACGTGTTGAACGACTCTTGGAATATATTGCGCATCAACTGCAAGTATGGGATTGATGGCACGGACCGTATAAAAAGAAACATAAAACAGATCAGATACGTAACAGATTCTCCAAAAGAGAAGACTTCACATAGTGAACAAAAAAAAAAATCTGAATTTTTGACGTAATTGTTATATCAGCATCGCAGTTACCGTAATCAGCAGAAGACGTAAAAGTAGCGGTAGTAAACAATAGTAGCAGGAGTGGTAGTATTCTAGTATTCATAGCAGTGGATGTATAGCAGCATCGAATCATTGCTGAAAACAAGAGTTTACGACGATGACAACCATACATCTTGGAACCACTTATGGGTGACAAGGTGACAAGATATTTGCTCCTGCGACATTGGTCTGGTCGTATTTTCTTCAAGGACTTATGGTAAGCTTAGGGCTTTCATAGGGCTTTAGGTTTAATAGTTTGATGTGTGGATCAGGAGTGGGGTTAGGGTTATGTTTGTGGGTAGGTTTCATGTTAGACTAAGCGTGCAGATACTTCATGGGAGCAATTGTCGCAGGAGCAAAATGTCATCGAACCATTATTAAGACCATCAGCTGTTCCGGGTCACCCCTCCCCTTTCCAACTGGAGGAAAATGTGTCCTTACTCACCATTGGGTCTGAATTGAGCCGAAGCTGTCGAACAAGGTTCGAATCCCCTCGATGACACATGAGTTTCATGTACCGATTGCGAAAGGTGCCGAATATCTTGAGGTAGAACACGGCTCGGCTGATGTCCGGCACGCGGAACTCGACGCCGAAGGCGGACAGGTCGAGCTTGAGGCGGAACACGCGGGTCTCCGGCGTCGGCAGGTTGGGCTGGTCGTCGCGCTCCATCGAGCAAACGGCGCAGAAGGACTTGCAGGACTCCTGGATGAATTCGTCGCTCATGCCCAGCGCGTTGGCCGCCACCCCTCGCAGACCGTCGGCGGCGATAACAAGGGTAAGCGAGCGAGGAGAGCTCAGTCGGTTGACCACTTCACCTCCAAACTGGATGGAAGAAAATAAACAGATCCTGATTATAGTAATGAAATATGTAAGCCTAAATAAACTTATGAAAGGCATAATCATTATTGCGGTGGCCGATATACAGCCACTGAATGGCAAAGCCATTCTGCCAGTAAATAATCATGATGATTAGTGAGATTCTGTGTGTTCCGCCTATACATTACAAGAAAATCGAGGGAATACTTGTTTACCTTTTATGCAGACATTTGGCAGATATTATTACATTGAAACAAATTGTTTTTATCGTATGACACTATGTGTATCATAACCATACCCATTCAACAAAAATAGAATCTTTACATAATGACTATTATTTCTGTTTCCATGACATTAGGTTCACATACTTATCATTCTTTCGTGGGTTACTTTTTTTTTTTTTTTTGGTAATTCAGATAGAAGAAAGGCATAAAGAATGAAAAAAAAAAAAAAACAAACAAACCCGGAAATCAGCTCAAAACTAATTTCCTGGAGAAGAAGATATGGATTGCATCTGCAAATTTATCCCTTTCAGCAAATCTAATTAAGAGACTGCTAAATGGATGAGCACGTTGCTCGGAGTAACAAAACACAGCGACATGGAAATAAATCAAAGTATATACCACGATTAGCTCTACGAAAGCGTCAAACTTAGAGCTGAAATTGATACAGCCATCAATATATCATGTTCGCATTTGACAATGTCTGTTTTTTCTGTTCTCGTTTTTTCTCGCTCGTTCACTGACGAAGATAGTCTTCCTCTTGCACGACAATTTTAGTGTATTCTATCCTGATCTAACTGTATTGACCCCTTTCAGAAGATATCAGATAACCTGATATTACTGAAATTGAGAGTCGCCGATCGACAAACCTGATTGGAATACACGTTTCAGCATTCTCGCAGCTCATGTATAGTCGAAGAAACACCTGAAATTGACAGCGCTATCGGCGAGCGAATCGTTTTGACAAGCTAAGCCCCGAGAGCTATTCGACGGGAAGAGGAAACAAAAAAGATGCGACCGATCTTGCACCTGACATAAAAGCTAAGGCCTGGGGCTACTTCACGAGAATGGGTTGAATCGTCTCGCGCGCAAACATGGCAAAACGGGTAAACGATACCGCGCTCACGGTTCCACGGTATTGATGCCAAAGTGTTATTACAAGCCCATGAACGGGTTGTGCCCTGCTCATTTAAAAGATGCTTCAAAACAAAGAGGTAGGTATTCAAAAGGAACGTTAAGGGGATTCATCAGGACCATTTTGAAAAGAGGAACCTGGTTCTGAGAAGAGGAACCTGGCTCAGACAGGAAGGGGAGAAAAGAACTGAATAAAAGACAGAAGCGAGGAAGTATTGAGACACCAGCTGGCTGAGCGCTAACGCATCCGTCATAAGTTGATATCAATCGCATCTCACCCGAGGGTTTCCTTCTACTTACAATGTCAGTCTTTACGCTCATACTTTTCGCGTACAGAATTTTCGCGAATAGCAGTTAATCTGACATGTTCAGGAATTGTTAATTTTGCGCTTCCTGGTCTTCTCGTTGTCAAGATAATAATAATAAGAAGAAAGATTACAAATTTCCATATATATATATATATATATATGTATATATTATATTTTATATATATGTTTAATGGAGATAAATTCGACGTATCATGTATTGGTAGGAACCAAGGATTTGGCCTCATCTAGAATATATCATTTTTATGTGTCAGTTTAGATTACATAATGATTATATTCTTTTCGGTTTATTTCAGAAGAAAAATATGAATGTATAAGTTTATCAAACAAAACGATCAAATAAAACAAATCTGTCGAATACAGGAAAAGAGAACGCCCCCTTTAGGCGTGATTTATAGAGACGTAAATCTAAGTCCACTCTCAGTGTAAATAATATCGACAGGGGGGGAAGGAAATGGCATTTTAAAATCGAATCGAAAGTGAGGCGGGGAGGGGATGAAGACAGGATGCAAAATACGAAGGTACCGGCCGGGTCGAGTGGATTTCCCGTGGTCAATTCACTCAAATAAAGCCGATGATGTTTGCGCTGCCTAGCTCAGCGGCTGTGAATTTTGCTCAGGATATACTGCACCCAGTATGCGGCGTTGCGCACATATCCTCATCAAAATGCTCCTGCCGACGAAAAGTGGCCACATCATTCTGCGCGCAGCCGAATGGGCAATTGCTCATCATTGTGAATAATATGTTCGATACATAAGCTGGCGAAAGTACTTCTGTGAATAATAGAAAAGTCGAAAGATCCCTCCCTCCCTCTTCCATCCTCTCAATGCCTTTCTCTCCTGCTCCTTTTGACTCTTCCGTAATACATAGCTGCGTGTGTGTGTGTGTGTGTGTGTCTGTATGTGATATGTGCGTGCGTGCATGGTTATACACCTCACAAAAAGAGTTATTTGGAAGAAATCAGCGGGAGGAGAATCGGAAAGTTCAAGTGAACATTTGTGACATTCGACTAATGTTCGAAAGGCCATCGCGTCCATCAAAGGATGTCATGAACTTTCTGAATGTCAGTAAGTTAACGCACGTGGCGTCCTGTATGCCAAACGAAAACAAGATAATGGCAAAACAATGTGACTGCAACTTTTTAAACTGTGCTCGTATTATGTTACGAAAGTTATCTTACAGATTCTTCAAGATCCATTAATCACAGAATATGTGCGCATTGGGCAAGCACGAAACGGTTAATTCCATTATACACATGAAGACCTACGTCCTTCAACAGATAACAGATACATGAAAAGTAAATTAACATTTTGCGCTTTAAAGGAGCATTCCAGACGATTTTCATAATTTCACATCATGTAGTACATAAATCGACAGCTCCATGTATAGATTTGTGAAACTTATTGTTGACCTTGAGCAGAGAAACAATAGGAGACTAACATATTTCAGAAATGTAGCAGTGTAATCGTCCATTACAATACCACTTGCTTAATAAGTTCACCTGTGTCGAATCTAAGCATGCCTTCTTTTTTTGTTCTGCTTCCTTGAGCCCCAACTAATGCATTCTTATGGTGAGGCTGCCGTGTCATCATCGTTGTTCTTTGCAATTTGCTACAAATTTTGAAAGCATTCTTATTCCTCATCCCAATCATTAAAAACTCTGAAACTCTGTCCTCAGTATAGAACCAATTTATAGTTGTTCAAATGTAAAAGTTTGAAAATCATCCGGAGGTCTCCTTTAAAGATTGTAAGGAGAAGTCCATTGCATCGCTAACAGCCCTAAAAGGCCATTTTGACATGCCTGTATACATCAAAATGTTTGGGGATGAAATTTCTCATGCAATACTTTTTTGTACTGTTTTCACTAATTTTGCTCCTCATCTTTTGTTTGACATTTGTTTTCCCTCTTATTTCCGTTTGCGAGGACATCGCCTTCAAAGGGATTGTACAGTTTCGGTTGAGATGGGGCTGCAGGTTTCCAACGTTTTTTTGTGATTGCTTTTTGAGATAATGAGAAACCTGTAATGAAAGAGCTAGCATCTAAAAGGAATTCAATTTTTATTTGATGAAAATTGGTTTTGAAATGGCCGAGATATCCAAAACAAAGAAATCCTAATAAACGGTAGGACCCACCTTTTATTAGGATCGCTTTGTTTTATTGATTTATTTTGTTTTTGGATATCTCAGCCATTGCAAACCAGATTTTCATCAAATGATCTTTGAATTTCTCTGAGAATTTCATTACGTAGTTTCTAAGTATCTTGCAAAATGTTAAAACCTGAATCCTCACCTCAACCAATACTATACCATTCCTTTATAAGATGGCACCGGAGTAACTCCCGATTTGCTATTAAGAAGACTCAGATAGCTTCGAGACAAGACGCGGGGGCAAATTAAAAGGTAACAAGACAATTTGAAAGGGGGGGGGGGGCTGTACTTGTACAGACAGTTCATCGTCTTATCGGAGTTGAAGGAAGGGTATGATTTCGTAGAGTTAGCGCGCATTCAGGATTTTTTCCCCCACGGGAACCAAGGAGAATCTTCCCCGAGACAATGCGAGCCTTCCTCGGAATTCTATAACGGGGTGTCCCATAACACCAGCGAATCGACGGTAAAAATTAGTCCCCGGATTTTCGCCCCTGGAGAAGAACATAAGAAAGAGGAGCCTCTCAGGCGAATTATCCACTTTAGAAAGTGACTTGAACCTACCGGATGGTTGGGAATTTCGTGTTGTTTCATACTCGCAAACCCAATACTCAGTGAACTTTTCGTTTAGTTTTCGTCGTTGTTGTTGAGAAAAATCATGTTATAAAACTACCTTTCTTTGCCTCTTGCCTCTTTGTCTTTCTTTACAATATTTGTTGAACCAGAACAAATACACAAACAAAGTGCGAATATGCCAAGCTCTTGAAGATATACAAAATAAAAATAATATGTCTCTCACGTTAAGGACGTATGATATCTTTCCTCTCCTATCTCTTTCTCTTATATATGTATAGGGCCTATCCTTTATATGTATTGTATATATATATATATATATATATATATATATATATATATATATATATATATATATATATATATATATATAAATATATATGATTTTATATATATGATAGATAGATAGATAAAAATACATATACATATACATGTAGTTTAAAGATGTTGCAGCCACAATCTAGTCGTCAGTGACAGTGGCTCATGGAAGAAAGGTCAACAACCAAAAATAACAATCAAAACAAACAAATGCACTAAATTGAAAGGTGAAAAGCCTTTTTTCTTTCTGCAAGGAACTCGAGAAAATCCGATGCTGAGAAAAGGGATTTATTGAAGCAGATGTCTTCGCTCGCACTGTCTCGGGTTCCTAGTCATGCTGCTATACAACAACTGAAGAAAACTTCAATGGAAAGATGAGGATATGATAGCTGATGGATTGATGAGATAAAAGTTGAAACTCGACATTGCTTATATCCCTCTTTGCTTTTATTTTTTCCAAACTGAAATCAGAACTACACGATATTGGGTCTCTTCTGCAAAAGCACCATTGAACCGGTGGGTTTGAAACCAAATGCGCACTCCAAGAAGAAAAGCCGGTTGCTCTTCTGGTTTGTTTTCTAATCGTTTCGTTTACACGCTGAAAATTCTCCTCTGTATTTCTCATACTTTCCTTCCGTACTCGCTGGAGCAACTTTATCCTGCGGAAGATGCAATGACTGATGAACACATTTTGTCAACCTTATAGGACATACAGAGTGTATTGGCCGATACCTGACACGGCACGCACACGCACACGCACACGCACACACACACGCACACGCACACACACACACACACACACACACACACACACACACACCGAGTAAACGAGTAACATCATCACTATGGCAATTGTGAGCAAACAAATGCATATACACGGTACCCAACAGGACCTCTTATAGTGCTCTACTGATGACGAAGGGAGGGGCGGAGACACTCAACAGCTAAGAGTACAGTACCCCTTCTCTAGAAACCTTGTCATATCAGTGCAGTGTATCCGTCTGGACGAACAGAAAAAAAAAAGAAGTATGACGAAAAGATAATAGGAGTGTAAATAAGGAGGGAGGCAGGACTGGCTGTCGTTTCCTCTCTACGCATCTACACGCCATGAAGAACTAAATTCAAGATGACGTATTCAAGATGACGAAAAGAACTTTTTTTTCCCCGCAGTCTTCTTGTGTCAAAGATTTTATGTATATATAACGTCTTTTGGGGTGGACGTACTTTAACGTACATATCTGACAAATTCAATATAGGCAAAACACATTCCAGAGAAATCAGTCTACACAGCGACCCCCAAAGTATCGTTTTCTGCTGAATATATGGGATTATATGAAAATAAATTCTTGATCGAATGGTGAAATTTCGTAACGAATAACAAGTCAGAGAAATACCATAATAGAGTGAAGAGTTTCCGTTTCTGTGAAAATAATGAATTCACACTTTTCTTTTGTTGTTTCAGACTACGACAGAGGGATACAGCAAAAAAAAAACAAACAAAACAAAACAAAATGAGGCTATGTGTTTTTTTTTCTTTTTAACCCAAAGGCGTCCTGCACCTTTTCGTTCAACTCAACTCCTTGTTGATAAAGGCTTATAAGCCATGAACGTGTGTCTGCATAACATTCTTGATTCACTCCACACGTACTCGTATCAAATCGATTTCAAGGTGTATGGTAATACAAACCCAAATGCCCCCTTTTCCTCTATACCAAAATCAAAACACACGGTACACATGAAAAAGTGCATGACGTATAAATGCGTTCGTGTGACAATAATATTATCATTTCGTTCGCCTCTCCGCGCCTCACCTTGACAGAGATCTCACAGCCGACTGACGCATCTTGAAAGCCGCAGTGTCCTTTATTATCATTGCTATCTCTCCTTGCGAAGAAAATATACTCGCCAGAACGGAGTTTGCTGCACTTCTCCTGTATTACCTGCGGAGTTACCAGTCCGTCCTCCTTCATACCTCCCTCCCTCCCACACGCGCAATAAGGAAAGACAACACTCTTCAAATATGCCAGAGCGTCAAGGATGAACGGGGGAAAAGAACAGAGCAAACCGAACCAAACCGAACCAAAAGGATACAGCCTGTTGTCCGGTAAGAGTAAATGGAGAAGTAGCCGAGATTGATGGAAAGAGACAGTTGGAGATGGTGAAAGGAAACAAGATGCTATATATCTATATGTATCCATTTATCTAATTATTTAACGATATCTATCTATCTATCTATTTATCTATCTATCTATCTATCTATCTAACTAACTATCTATCTATCTATCTATCTATCTATCTATCTATCTATCTATCTATCTATCTATCTATCTATATCTATATAATCAGGCCAATGATTATGGATGTAGCAGGCGGAGAGAAAGAGATTAGATAGGTGAATGGGACTGCCTTATAGACAATTAGACAAACAGGTACAGAAAAAGAAATTTTACGTGTATAAGGAAACAGAAAGAGAGAGAAAAGTAGAAGGGGGAGGGATGGGGCAGGGTATGGAGAATATAGCAGCCATGATAAGAATCATTATTATTCTCCTTGTGACACATTACAACAAGACTTCATAGACACAGGCATACAGGAATAGCTCTTCCCGTGGAAAATGCAACAATCAAAGATAGGGAGAAAACACACACTAATATCGTGCAACGAAACATGAAGTGTCTTTTCGTCCGAGTGAGGGAGCGATGCAATTCGAGAAGGTAATCGCTTAGGTTTTCCTCCCTTAACTCAACTTGCATCGCAGTCTGGGTCTACTTACTCATCACGATTTAGACCATGTGTCGAAGTAAGGACAGTAGCGATACTAGGACTTAACACAAGGTTGAAAGTTTGAGGTAAATAAAGGGAAGGGAAAAAAAAAATCAGCAATACGGTAGGCAACTTGCCAATGCAGAGGATTCAAAATGAAGTGCTTGTTTTTGAGACGCATTTAGCAACTTCTGAGTCTGTTTCCTCTTTGCTATATTTATCTCAATGTCATCCTGTTTAAACAGTTTGCAGCTTGATTCTGTTTTCTTTCTTATCTTTGTTTTGCTCGCTGTTTTGTCTTATTTTGTTGGGTTTTCTTGATAGACATGACTGGAGAAAAAAAAACAAAGTCATCGTCAGCGGATACTTTTTTTTTCCGTTCATCTTTCTTGTCATTGGTTTCTTCTTTACATAACCACTTCATCCCGTCTGTTGAGAATGAGAATTCCTTTATCCCTCCCCTACGCATCCTTATTATATTCTCTCTCACATAATAACGCAGGCACACATACACCCTTGGTACAAAAAGGACAATACACATAATCTTTTATATCTCATCATATCGAAAACCAGAGGAAGGAAAGCGTAAAAGGGAGAGAGGGACATGATTGATAGATGGAGAGATAAATGGAAAGATAGATAGATAGATGATTAGATTAATATTGGTATTAACTATGTAGGCATAGATAGAGAGATAAAAAAGATTGATTGATTATTTGATAGATAGAAAGAGATAGATAGATGAATAGATAGATAGATAGATAGATAGAGACAAATCATATACTAGATTGATTGATTGATGGATAAATAGAGAGATATTAATAGATATAGATAGATAGATAGATAGATAGGTTTATAATATCTACGTTGCTCCGTTACATGAGTTGATAACTTTTCCCCACATTTTCAACATACAACTGCAAATTTAGGGAACTTGGCAGACATGCCAATACAAATGATATGTCTCTTGCCCTTATCAACTTGAAACGAACTAAAAATTGAATTTCATATTCCCACTGGGATTCCGTTGAAGGGACGAAATCGATCATTCTACTACACCTGCGATATATAAGTGTGTTGCCCCTGGCAAAAATCTGACTCTGATGTCCTAATATATCATATTAATGCTCTAGTTTGAGACAGGAATTTTATACCGTTATTCATTTCACAAACCCATATGTGACGTGTTCACGTCATACACACAAAAATAGAAATTGCATGGATTTACACTGGGTAAATATTTCAAACAAAAATAATTCGTCTTTTTATGTCATTACAGCGAGGAGGATAACTAGCATGATAAAATTCATAGTCAGTCGCAGACAGCACGTACTCTATTGACAGCACTTACAGTCATAAAATATCATCCTTCGAAAATATTCCAGTCAAATTAATATCTCTGAAACTCACCCGAATGTTCATAGTAACGAGATATATTTTGGTTGATGATGAATAGATCCTGATGTCACATTCATTATGTGCAAGTAAGCGAATAAAGAAACCTAGAAAGAAACACACGCAAAATAAAGAACAAAACAAACAAACAAACCCGAAACATCGATAACTATACACATTGTACGCTTAAATGGATGTCGAAAGGCGAGACATCATTTCAAATTTATTTTGTTTGTTTGTTTAATTCTTTGAAGTTCATGACAAGAAAACAAAAACAGGAGCGCGCTGAAATGTCACTTCGTCGATATTTTTGGCGGTAGTCCCGGTGATAAATCCATGAAAATAGGAATCAAAGATGGATTGTTGTGATAGTGCACAATCACGCGCGTTAGCCGTGCGAAAATAGAATGTAATTTTCTCACATAATGCAATTTTCACTCTCTGTTGGAGAGTTGCGGATTCTCGCTCTCCAATAAATACCCCACCCCACGATCTCTCCATATCTCTTTCTGTTTTATCTCAATTCGGAGATGTGCATGGTCCCGTGTTTTCGAATTTCGCGTTTCTGCACGCGGCATCCCCTGAGACGACTTGTTCAACAAGAGACCGAAGCAGACAACACTACCACGACATGTCTCACTTCCTCTTCCTCCTTCACTTTCTTTTCATTTTTCTTCTTTTTCTTTCTTTCTTTCTTTCTTTTTTTTTTTAATTTCGGTCAGAGCTTCTCAAGTCAGTCTTGACCTGGTTCCAGCTATGGATCTGAGCATCACGCGGTTCATTTGTAAACGTAAGAAGTCGCTCGCTGTCAGCACGCCTGTTTGTTCTACTCTCGTAGGGAACACTTCTCCTTATCGATCCCCCTATTTTCCTCTTCTTCCCCTCCCCCCTCCTCCCCCATCTCATCCCACCCCCATTCCCCTTCCACCAGCTGAACTTTCCTACGAATGATGCGCATGCAGCCAAACTTTGCAGGGCATCAGAGAAAAGGTTGTATAGTAACCTCGCTTTATTTTGATCGGCTACGACTCAAAACGTGGCGCAACGCACGACCCTGCACTTTGATAATAACAAAGTCTTCTTTATCCAGGGTAGCCTCTTCAGTGTCGCCACTGTTCTACCAGAGGACCCTACCATTATTACAGCGTTGCCAGGTACCCATTTGTACACCTGGGTAGAGGGGGACATGGTGGGTAAAAAGATCTTGTCCAAGGACGTAAGCACTGGGCGGGAATCGAACTCACTAGTCCTCCGTTTGGGAGTGAGGATCGAGTCTTATCCACTATGCCACACACTACCCCCTCTGATAAGGGAGACATTGCATGTCTTCCGGACGCTAGAGTGTTGCATTAGAATACGAAAGCGTACCTAAACAGTGACCTCACATTTCCCGAATATAGCTTAAAATGTGGTTGATAGAGAAGTCTTGCTGTTTCATATCCTCTAAAAATCGTCTTCCATTAACGATCTGTATTCTTATGATCAAACTTAAGCAGTTGACATGTAGGCAACAAAAATATATAAACCATAGGCAACTGAAAAAAAAACCTTGAACGTAATAACCAAACAAAGTTATACATGGACACTGCCCATTATTCGAAGTATTCAAAAGAATTATGCGCAAATATTAACTCCAAAAGGATTACACAAACAAAAAGCTGTCTATGTTTGATTACAGTACAGAAATAAAGACAGCTATGCATATAGTATACAATATGTGATATCATTATCCATACAGAGGATTTTGAGAGCCCAAATACAAGTGTTATTTTGTCGACGCACCTTATAACCTCCGACCCACTTAGAAAGTTTGTTGAACTCGACCAATATTTTTTGCCGAGGCGACCAATATTTAAAATATTGGACGGCAAGAGGGGGATTCCCCAAAGTTTTTATAAACTGCACCGTGATTGGCTGAGATATATACGAGATGACCTGAAATATGAAGTAAAGACGTCTGTGATTGGTCAATCACGAATTAACTAAAATATCGTTTCTTCTAAAATTCTGTGTTTATACAAACAAATTTCATATATCAATTAGTTGAAATTGTTTTGCATACAATTTTTCAAAATATCACTTTCATAACAGGAAATTAAATTCAGGTTTGATGAAAACAAGTTGCATTTTTTGTGCTGGCGACGATTGATCAGCTCAGCGCTACTGCTAGATAGCCCGCGCGTGATCCAAATACAGTACATTTAGCCGGCCGCCGCCGCTTGCATTTACATGCAAGATGTGTTACTAAGTACAGGAGGCCATAGGACTACAGTACTACTGAAGTAAATCTTTCACGATCTACGGTAGATGTGACGTGAATTGTGTCTCAGATCTCGGATACAAGAACATCTGATTCTGGTCTAAATTAGCTAGATCTCGGCCTAACAGTAACATGACGGCTACCATGGATACATAGATCACTGTTTTATCAGGGAATGAAGTAGATTAACTTGCACTGAAGAGTGTACCGGTACCATACCCCATGTCAAGATCAAGTACAGGATGAGACCATACAGCACTCGGAGACAGAAAGGGTAAGTGAAAATACTATTATTTATTGCTAAAATCCTCTGTAGGATAATAATGATAATATTGGATGTCCTATTTTCGATTAATACAAGGAAATATTGGACTCGCTAAGCAAAATATTGGACTCGTCTTCGACTCGTCCAATATTTGTGCATAGCTCGTCCAATATTTCCTTGTATTAATCTCAAGGCCATCCAATATTATATAATTATTGTGCAATAGGCCCTATTATTATGTCATTTTGTGTGATGTGCATGTGTATTACTGTATACGTGAGTGTTAATACCCGTTTTCACCGATCACCGCTGGTAGATGTCAGGCTACTGTGGTGTTTCTACGCTGGCCCTCTCTTTGCATCATCTCGCTTGCTTTCCCACTATTTCCAGCCTTTTAAAGTTCTCCCCTCCCCTCGAACGATATTCACCTGTCTCGTTTGATTGCAAAAAAAAAAAAAGAAGAAAAAAGTATTCATAGGTAGGACGTGGAATTATCAAGATTTCACAGAGTTTTTTTCCCCTCTCTGTTATGGGGGAGACAGTTACAGAGCGCGTCAAAGTTCGGGATTATCTAAAGAAGTTCTAAAAATCTCCTTGAGATCATCACTAGTCATGCACGCACGCACAGTGTCAGCACGATGTATATCACCTATCTACAGGCAGGTATCCTCTCGCATAAAATCAGAAATCCTCTCTTTCAGGGCCTCCGTGGACATATTTCCTGTGCAACCCTGACATTTGAGGTACGTTCTCCAAGGATTGGATTGGGAAACATTGGGCAAATCAGGCATGTAAAATCGCTTCTGTCATACACCTATTCAGTTTCTTTGGATGGCCACTTCTTGCAGCGTCCAAAGCAGAAACGCAATAACCTTGACCACCCGCGACTAATCATTGCATAAAGCAAGCAGTCACGGGCAATACCTTTTGTGCTGGATATTGCATGTCCATGCCTGGTGATTTGTGGAGGCCTGCGAATGCCAATTTTATCCTGCTTTTTAAAACTTTTGTACTTTTCCTATTTCCTACTTTCTAGCCTTTACGGCTTTTATATAAGAGCTAGGCTTTTACCTGCATGCAAGAGACTTTGGAAATCTGTACACACCGTCATACTATTTAACAATAAAAGATCTACTGGAAGAACAGTTTGTGCTGCGGGGGGGGGGGGGGGCAATAAGTTCCCACCTCCCCAATTGTGCTGATAGTTATCATCTCGAACGATTGAGTCTCAATGCCAACATAGACATGGAGCACAGAAAAAAAAACAACAACATAAAGTTGTACAATATCTCGAAGAAATCTTCTTCCTTGCTGATATACCAATGCCTTTGTGGAATGAACGGCTGCATGGTTACTAATGATCTTGATCGTTTCTTTTCTCCTTTCCATCAGGAGCAAAACCATTCTATCCATACACCCTTGTTCATCCTTATCAAGTCTATGAAATCATTCTCATTGCAGTCAGTTTCTTTGTCATTTTGATTGCGTAAGTCTGAGTGATAGATAATGTTCCAACCTGTTATTTAATTGGCGTGCAATAAACTGGGTTTCCTTTTATCCCATTTCTGACCCCTTTGAATTTCCTCATCACGTTGTCGTATAAGAGCTTGCGACGAAGTTGCTGCTATGTATTTCATCCCACGAAATCATCATCATTAAGATTGTTGTAATAACTGAACACATTTCATTTATTTATAGAAGTCTATAGTAAACAAAAACGGGGGGGGGGTGGCGCATTTGTAAGGAAAACCTGTTGATTGTCTACTTTAGGCCATAGTGGAATAACAAAGGCCATCAGACTATACGAAGCAGAGAGCTCGTTCGAGCCTTTATACGGCTTTTTATAGATAGTTTTCAGGTCCCGCCTTTTATTAGGACCTTCTGGTTTTGGATATCTCGGCTATTTCAAAACAAATTTTCATCAAATAAACTGAGAATTCCTCTTAGAATTATAAGTGTTTACATATTTCATAAATGGTTTCTCATTATCTCACAAAAAAGTAGGAAACATGAGGCCCCATCTCAACCAAAACTATCATACGCTTAGGGTCATCTATACTTTGACCCCTTATTTCACGCAATGAACTTGCACCTAAAAGAGAGAGAGAAAAAATAATAAGAACAAAAGAGAAAAACACTTTCAGCCCTTAGTCTAACTGGTGCACAACCAAGTGACAGTAATAGCCACAAAAAAAAAGAAAGAAAAAAGAAGGAAATAAAAGTCTACACTAATCTAAACAATACTGAAGAATTCAATTTTGAAGTACCAAGGAAATGTATGACCGCCTGTATCTCTCTCTCTCTCTATCTCCCTCCCTCTTCTCTGGTGGACGCAGATTGAATGAACGTTTTACACAATGTTTCAATGGCAAGGCTACACATCTCTATTTTTTTTTTTTTTTGGAATGACAAAACAGAGCTTATTAAGGGGCATCACTCTCCACTGACAGTGATTAGCATAAAAGAAGAGAGAGAGAGAGAAAGAAGGAGAGGGAGAGAGAAGGAAAGGAGGGTGGAAAGGAAGAGATGGAGAAAAGAAAAATGTACCCGGTAGCACAGAAACAATGTATTCTGACAGTTTTTAGTTGACAATGGGAACTTGGGATTTTGAAGAGTGTAATATGTATACATTCATTTAAAGGGGAAATCCAGTCCAAATATGAGTTAGTCTGATAAGAAAGGATAAAATATTACAACCGCAACGGTACAATTTTGATCGAAATCGGATGAGAAATTAGGAAGTTATGACATTTTAAAGTTTCGCTATTTTTTCGGGAAACAGTTCTTAAACAGTCGATATGAATATGCAAATGGCAAAGTGAACATGTCATCCCCGCACAACTTGCCATATAGTTTTTAACATAGAATTTTGACATTTCCAGTTTTTCACTGAAACGCGATTATGCCCGAGGATCAAATCCTCATATATCTAACTGATCACTATTCTGAAGTTATTCAACCAAGAATAACATCATGTTTCAGGCTTCAATGACAGAAACTTTGAATTTTCGTCATTTTTTTTTTTTGTACACGATCAATGGAAAATTGTGAGGTTAGGACATGGTTAGCTCACCCATTTACATATTCATACCCACTGTACAAGAACTGTGTTGCCGAAATTTGCTAAACTTCAAAATCTCCTCATCTGCTTCTCAAGTAATTAATTTCAAAGCTCTGTATGCAACAAATCACATCGATGGTACATGTAGGCCTACGTATCTAGTTAATTCGTAATCTAAGAAAAGCTCGATGGCTGAGAAAGCCGTAGATTGATTGTTGAGCTTTTCATCAAGCTCCCACTTATTACTGATCTCCCTCCACCCCTGTAGGCCTATTTCTCTCTATTTCTCTCTCCTTTTCAACACCCCCCCCCCCCAAAAAAAAAAAAAAAAAAAAAAGTAAGAATGACTTTTTTTTTCATCACTCAGTGATTTTCAGAACGTTTAATCATTACTAGATTCTGATCTGTTCTGTTTTCTGTTCAATGAATTCCCTCTCTTTTTTTTTTCTCTCTCTTTTTTTTTTGGGGGGGGGGGGAGAGAGGAGCGAGGCCCTGAAATGGAAGCGAAATGATAGCTTCTTCTCTTTCATGGAGGATTTTGTAGTTGTTGTTCTGATTTGGCTTGACTAGAGATAGTGGTAGAAAATTAAAGAGATTGAACCTGCGAGAGCCAGAGAAGGGAAGCGAAGGGGGAGGAAAATACAACTTTAGCCGTAGAGATGCATGTAATTAATAATGCATATACCGGCGGCTTTTAGTAGGGCCTACCCTGCACGGTACCATGCGTAAACTTGTTGAAATAATCTGAGTGTACCTATATATGCGCCACAGCACACTGCTAAGTTTGACAAGAGTTGAAAGCAGAATTCGGGAAGAAGGGCAAACCGTATCCGCCTTCAGCACTCATCTCATCTCATTTGATTTTACTGGAAAAGAAAAAACCCAACAAATTAGTTCCACGCTCTCGTCATCTGTAAGCCATCGTAACAATAATTCCTCGATGTCGCGAAAAAAGGCAAGATTGATCGCCAGGCATTCTGTTTGGCCATTAATCGTTCTTTCTTGCTTCTATCCTGTATGTTTAGTTCTCCATGACTGGCTCTTACATTTTTTTTTTTCCTCAGATCTATACCAACGAACATCTAACATTCCTTGGCCGAATTTTTTCTCTCCCTGCTGTTCTTTACCTTCTCTTCCGTTTTTTCTCTTGTTTCTTGAAACCTTCCTTCCTTCCTTCCTTTCCCTTTTCTCATCCCCACCCCCCCCCTTCTCCTTTTCGATTCCTCCTTTCTTTGCTAATCAATTTCTATGTAGTGACGATAAATATAGAGAAGTGTATTTCATGTGTAAAGGTTTACACTTGCAGTAATCGACACGTATTAACTGAACTTATACACGGTCGCTGTGTTAGACTATTATTTTAGCGACGCATTCCGTTCTATACTCTTTTCCCCCACAATGAAAGTCTAGTCCCAGAGGTACATGATTATCAATACTATAGCGATTGTTATGATTTTTTCGGTTCCATGACCACTCACGACAGATAACGCAAGATATCGACACTAATGGCTGGCTTTGTGAGGTTTGCCGACAAATTTTCAGATATACAGTCAAAATCGCCTAAGTCGATCTCGAAGGAAAATTCTATCCGGATGGATGTAACTGTATTTTAATTCTATCGTGTAAGTCGAAATTCACGCAAGTCGAAGTATTTTCCCTGGTCCCTTCAATTCGGATTCGACGTACGTGACGCTGAATGTATTTTGACTGACGTACGGTCACTAAGGATGAAGTACGATCGCATTGATTTGAAGTGCCATACATTATATAGATATCATAAGGCACGGTTCGGCATTAACCGAAGTGGCCCGGTGGCCCGCGAAACCGCTAAAATTGATGCCGGGTCACCAAATTTCCCAAAAGGCTATCTTGTGGTGGCCCAATCGGGCACTGAAGATTCAAAATGAATTGTTATGCTTCCGTTTATTTTGGGCCACCAAATTTTTAAGATTTAAAGATTTTAGTGGCCCGAATGGGCAACCAGAGAACAGAGTTTGCGTCAAGCCTTGCATAAAGGGGATTGTCCCCCGCTTCGCGCTGGTGGTAGCAGCAATACACTGAAATATAATCCGAAGCACTTAATGACTAGTCTCTATCTCTCCTCAGGGAGCACCACTGCACTATATTTCACGGCTAAGCAGACATTAATGGCGTAGACATTAATGACGCAGACAGATAATGTGCGTGTGTGTCTCTCCAGGCAACTGATATCACATGGTGTGATGGGAAGGTGTGAATGACATGAAATGACATCAAGATTGTTTGACGCCATGTTTCATTCTTGTTTTACAGCTTTTTTTTCTTTTTCTTGTTTGTCATTGCACTCGCCACTCTATGCTATTAGTGCCACTGTACGCCACGTGTAAACCACAGCGTTTCGAGTTTCACCAACCCTGTTTGGCATTTTGCGGAATTATTTCTGCTCCAGTAGCAAGTACAGGCCTGTCAACATGAATAATTTGTCCACAATATAATCCGCACAACTGAACGGACAGATACAGAGAATAAAATATTTTCCTAAGTCTTCCTAACTCTTTTTTTCATGTTGTTAGCGGGGATGCTTCGTGAGATAACATCACTAATGTGAACGAAAACGAATGACTTAGCTCCTGATTGCATAATAAAGAAAGATTTGACAGATTCAATAGGCCTACCGAAACACTCGGTACATTTTCCCTGTGTTCCTTCAAGTGTGTACTGTAAGGCAAACTGTTGTCAACAAGGACAGCACAAAATGACTGAAGATCCGTAAAATCAGGAGGATATTTTTTTGTTCTATTTCAGAGATTGAGAGAGAGAAGGGGGGGGGGGGGGGTTAAAGACAGAGACAATTGGGGCATAACGAAAGCTGATCTCACAATGGTACCAATTAAGCAGCCGAGTAGGCCAGCTTCTGCTCATGAGTGATTGTGTTACCATTTGCCCGTTTGTGCGTATGTGTGTGTGTCTGTTATTCTCTCTGTCTGTCTGTCTGACTGACTGACTGTCTGAATGTGCACCTACATGTGTGTGTGTGTGTGTCCGAAGGGGGGGGGGGATAGGAGAGAAACCACTCAATTGATAATTACGCCAACGTTCAACATGATTATGATGTACTTCGCGTTTAAAGGATCCATCTTGGATTGTACTTAGTCCTATATTATAATTTTATCATAATAAGTTTTGTAAGGTGGGTGGTATGATTTAATTGTAACTATGATTTCACAGATTCTCTATTTCTCGAATTTGATAATGCATAGGTTACTTCACTTGTATAGTTCGTTTTGCTTCTTTAACACTTTTTCTTGCCAGTGATTGCTAAACTGCGTATCATGTTATTACCTTATACCCCTTTCATAAACTCATCCTCCTATTATCCGCATAAGAATAATGCGGATAATTCAATAAAAAATGCGTTCACAAACTCTGAAAATAATCCGCATTATTTTTACGAGCGCCCGTCCTGAAAAAGGCGGATAATCGTCATGGTGACTGCACACGTCCCTCCTGCGGGAAAGACAGATGACGTTTGACCGCACCCCGGCAATTATCCGCATTATTTGGGTTTGCGTTCATAAACTCAAAATCTGGTCCCGACGCTGCTATTATGCGGATAATAGAAGGGTCGAAATAATGCCCCAGTCACACAGTGCTTTGCGATGGGTTACGTCCGCCGCGGATAGATACGAATGAGTGAACGCAGGGGGAAGCAGCGTGGACGCAGGCATCCGCAGGGACGTATGTAGACGTAACTGTCCGTAACTCATCCGTAAAGAAACGCAAAATGACGGCGCGAAGCCTGCGAAATTTTGAAATGTTCAAAATTTCGCAGAGGGATTCTACGGATGTAGACTTTCGCAAGTAACCGTAACCAAACGTAATTATCCGTAACTGAACGTAACTATCCGTAGCCTGGACGCAGACCATCCGCAAACAATTTTACCTCCCGTCCGTTTGCGTTCGTTTACGTCCACATTAAGTATCCGAAAGTAATCGCAAGTTAACGTATATCAACACTTTCGTCCGCTTACGTATATTTGCGGACAGTTACGGATGCTGCGGAAGATTACGTCCTTCGACGTTTTCCGTTTTCCACTCGCATTGGAACACAGAGACTCGTGGGAAGCCACACAACTCGTGTTGCCAAGCTGCAGCGCATTTACCTGAAGGAATGCTACAATACAGTCGGAGCAGTGGAGAGGCAGAACCGCATGGTCAAATTATGACATTTCTACCACAAATGGTCATTTTAGGTGGCACCCATATACTCATGACATCGGTTGACCCTTGGTGCTGAACATTTTTTTTCTTGCACTCTTTGAATGTATATTTTTCGAAAAGGCAATATTTTGATTACGGGAAGGGGTGACAGCATTTCATTCACTTTTCTGGCCGGGAAAGGTGTGTGACAGCGATAACTATATAAAATTCTTTATGTCAATGGTATGTCAAAATTCTCTATGTAGGGGATGGGGTGAGAGCATTTCATTCACTTTTCTGGCCGGGAAAGGTGAGTGACAGCGATAACTATATAAAATTCTCTATGTTCATGTCAAAATTCTCTATGTAAATGACATGTCAAATTCTTCAAACATCCTCTCTTTCTTATTATTTGCGGATGATAATAATGTGTTTTATCTGATTCTGATTCTGATCGATTAACACATGATACTTTAAACTGTGAATTAACGAAGTTACTCCATTGGATAAGAGTGAACAAACTGTCAATAAATTTGCAAAAAACTGCAAGAAAAAATGCATGCTGTTCAGTAATTCGCTAGAAAATTTACCGAGAAACGTTTTCCTGGAAGACACGGTCATAGACGAAGTCTCCTCCATCAAATTTCTAGGTTTGATTCTGGACAATAAACTTACCTGGGGTTTGCATATTGATTCTGTTTGTCGTGTTATTTCAAGGTATATAGGTATTATAAACAAAGTTAAATTTTATCTTCCCAAAAATTTACATTTTATGTTATATTCTGCTTTGATACTACCTTACTTAAACTATGGTATACTTGCATGGGGAAACACTTTTTCTAAATATACAGAAAGAATACTATTATTACAGAAAAAAGCTCTTCGTATCATTTGTCTCGAATCGTGGAGAAGTCATACTTATAATTTATTTCACGAAAATAATATTTTGAAAATTTGACCTTTATCGTTTGCAATTAGGACAATTCATGTATAAACTCACCAACCATTCACTCCCCCTTGTGTTTGATTCCATGTTCTTAAAGAATGAAACTGTTCATGCATATCCAACCCGTCAATCCCATGAATATCATTTGCCTTTGACTAGGACGGTTTTGCAAATCTTTATTCTCCTTTTCTGGACCCAAATTCTGGGATTCTTTTGATAATAATGTAAAAGAAGCTTTAATTCTTAATACATTTTCTTTAAAGTTAAAGAATTATTCAAAAACTTCGGATGCAGCAAAATGAATAATTCTTTTTTTTTTACTTTTGATTTTCAAAATCGTCTGTGCGTCGGTAACCTCACTACTCTTTGTTTATCAGCGAGCCTGTGCCTCCAGTGCCCACCATTTCCTTCTCTCCTCCCCCCCCCCCCCCCCCCGTCCACCTCGGACTTCCTTCCTCCGGTACTATCTTTCTATCCTCTCATCAATCTTTCCTTACAAGAGAGCCTCTTTCTGTTTGTTAATGTGAGTTGGTATGTGTGCATGTATGTGACTGTATTACTCTGTCTGTCTTTTTTTTTACTACCGTTAAGGAAATTGTTGTTGTTGTTGTTGCTTTTTGCTATTATATTTTTTTCTGTATGAGGGACTGCATTCTACAAGCCCTGTTTTTTTAGCAGTCCCTCCATTTCCAGCAATATTGTTTATGCATTTACCACAGTGACGTAACAGTTATTTGTATCTCTGTTGATAATTTACCTGTATCTCTTTTACGATGTTATTCTGTTCATCGCATTGTGGTACTGATTTCATGACATCTGTGTATTCGAGTGTTTCATTGTATTTCTAATTATTTTGTTTGATGGAAATGAAATAAATCAACTTGAAAAAATGAGAACGAATTTGGTATTTCTCTATAGTCTTACCCACTTTACGCTCCATGGAATGTGTATTACATTTTGTGTATATAATACAGTGCTTGGGTGTGGGAGGGTGTTTGAATGTCTTGATGTCTTTTTTTCCTGAAAATTCAATAAGCATTACTTTATTATAAAAATCTCCTTAACAAAACCCAATAAGTCATGAATATCGCTGCACAACGACAGCGTAACCACAGTTTGTTTATTTCCATGACTGTAAGTAATAATTTTCTTACTCTAATGTTTAACTTATCGAGCTATATTGTATTATATTTGTGGTATAATTATGTTATGTATTCTTTACATTTATGAAGTTTATTCATATTTGAGTTGCACAAATAAAATTTAAACCTCAAGTTCAAAAATTTCATATATCTTTTATCAATGCAAAGCAAATTAAAGGATTACGATTTTTTTTTCACAAATTGTACGTAATTGAATTTCAGTTTTCCCCAGTCATGCCAGTGCACGATGTAAGACAGTCCACTATGTGATAACCTTGCTGTCATAACACACTGACTTAGCAGGGATCGTCACAGAAAACAATACTGTCCATAATTATCTATAACAATCTGTAACTATCCCTAACTATCCGAAAATATCCACAACTCTCCGCAAGTGTTCAGAACTATTATGTGCCAATTCGTAAGAATATCCGCAAGTGGACGCAAGTATTCGCATCTGATCGTATTTGTCCGTATCACCCGCACTTTTTCTCGGTATGTTTTGAATAAATTTTCTAGTGACGGCAAAGGATCCGCGGGAGTCCGCAATAGAAATGACTCTTTTGGACGTAACTCCGGACGCAGAGCATTATGTGACTGGGGCTTAATGCGCATTATTCTATCCCCGCTCCGATTTTACGACCAAATGTTGCGGATATTATCCGCAATATTGAGTTTATGAAAGGGGTATTAGTTGCAAAGCGTTACCTATATAGAAGGAACTTTCTGCTGATGTGGTGGTAGTTGTGTGGGTGTCAGTGCGTATACGTGCATGTGTGTGTGTGTGTGTGTGTGTGTGTGAGTGTGCGTATGTGTGTATGTGTTGTAGGCGTACACTGTTTGTGAATGAGGGATTGAATTACAGTGTGCATACTGCCACGAAATCCGAGAATCATACACCGCCATGTGGTGTAATGACCAGGAAAAAAAAGGGGGGAAAGGACCTGTTTGCCAGGTGTATGGTAGGTAACGGGACGGTCACAATCACCAACCCCGTTTTTCCCATCAAATTACCACACGATATTCACTCACACCGCAACCTGCTGCTTTTAATTTCATTCGTTATGTTTCATTCTATACTGACGAAAACACACGACGTCATTGCTGCGTACCTCACATGGGGTGGAATTCGATATTGGGCGCGATATTGGTTATACAGTGTGAAGGGTAAAGACGTGTTTGTTGCTTACTAAATGTCAACATGAACTTGCCAATTTTTTTTTGTAGAGAAGTGGTCGCAAAATGTCTTCCCCCCCCCCCCCTTCCACCTTGAGAACGAATAGACGTCCCTGTTCCCATAAAATCGGCCCCCTCACTTTGACAATCGTAGCGCCGGCCCTGCATTGCACAAAGTCAGCGTATGAGAGAACTATACTACAGAATTTACAAATTAGATCAACGAAGAAAGAAATCTGTGGGGCAAAATTGATAACCAAAAGGTAAAGACACTTGCCTTTTTGATCCTTTGCACCGTTCTTGCTGGATGTTTGACGTTTAATTCATTTAAATTCAACATCCAACACTTCCATCCAACAAAATGATACTATATATAAGCATATATTTCACAAATAACATTGTTTTAACTTAACTGTAAGAAATGCATTCAGTACAAAGTGAAAAATTGTATCCTATTACAAAATATAGTGTGTGAAAATGAATTAGATAATAATGCAATTGTTTCCTCAAATAATTTAGTCTACTCTTTTGTAAGGTAGATTACAATTACTTGTTCGACGTCCCGCAAAATGAGGATCCAACCGCTCTTCCTTTGTCGGCAGCTGTTCAGCACCTGTACCACTAATATGATTACCCGCAAGTTAATTTGCCTTCGAAATTTCATTAACCTGCTTTTTACTAAAGGAATTCGTGAAAGGTCATCTGTAAATGTTATTTGATTGACAAGAGTCCGTGGGATGTGAGATTTGAAATCACCATCTTATGCCCCAATACATCCCAAGTCTGCTATGTATCTATTGTACTCATGGATTTATGTTAATCGGTGGGGTGGGGGGGGGGGGGGGTGAGGGGATGCTGGTGGTGGCGGCGCTGCGGTGGAGGTAGGGATTTGTTTTTAAAAAAATCATAGATGACACTAACTGAAGATGGCTTCTAAACTTCCGGTCATTTGCTTTCAAACATTGATTCCATGTGATTCAATCCAATTTGATCTCTGCATGTTTCTTCGTGTAACAATATTTCGTGATAACGCACTGCAATATTGATTACGTTGAGAGAGTCCTGACTATAACGTTCAAAGATAAAGAGACTAAAATCTCACGTACATATATTCATGTGGACTATACGTAGTACCGTTACCATGGAAACGCAGAGAGAGTTGTCCAATATACGTAGAGTCAATCAGTGCCTGGTAATTATACCGTAACCACAAAGTGCGCAGGTGTACGGATGATATAGATTAATGACGCGTAACAGGGCACCGAATAAGTAAGTGGCGAGCGACCTCGAAAGAGCCCGATTTCGAAACAGGTACTCACTCATTAGCAGGGAAAGGCGGTTTAATAGCCGACGAAGCCGAATAGATCCCAGCCCGCCTAACTGCGTTACAGAATGTTAATTTGTCAGGGATCATTAACAGTAATAGATCATCAGAGTTGGTTGCTTTTATTGTTGTTTTTGTTATGTTTGGATTTGCCTCTCCGTGTTCCTTTTCCTATTCCACATACAAGAACACACACACACACACATACACACACACGCACACACACACACACACGCACACACACGCATACACAAATACACACATTACACATACAACCTTCAACCGTTACACATACTCGTCCTTTGTCCTAAGCTAGGCATATCAGAATATTTAATCCTGAAAGAGAAAATTACTTCCTGCCAAGTTTCGCCGGCATCAGAACTTTCGTCATGCCGACAAAGAAAAAAGAAAAAAAAAACACATCAATTTGTTCTTCAAACTACGAGTCACGCAAGGCAGACGCGGCATTATAGTCTTGGGTTGAAAATTACATCAAATCGCTTGAAGGATGCCTGGAGGAAAGAAGGGAGTGATGAGCGGTAGAAAAAGAAAACACTTTTTCATTAATGACGAACTCGCTGATGAAGGACGCAATGGTTTCGCAATCTCCGGGGAAAATGTGTATAACACAACCTTTCTCAGAGTAGATATTTTGGCCAGTCGGCGGGAAAGCGATGAAAGAGGATGGGTTGAGGGAAACATCTGGTCTTTTTACTTCTTCTTTTTTTTTTTGGGGGGGGGGAGGGGTTATACAATGATACTTGTAACATCTATAAAGATATTTGATCTGGTCATCTTAAATATGGACCGGTAACATGTTTCAGCTCATGCCATGTTCAAAAGACAGTATACAATTTAGTTGATGACCGGCAAGGCAAACTTATTACGTCGAGGGTAAAATGACAGACTACCCATACACTGTTGAAATTGAACGTCTCATAGATCAAGCAAAGGAGAGGGGGACGAATATAGAGTGAAGTACAGGAAACAACGGAAACTATGGGAAAAGAGGGGAGTTTGATCGAACAAAATAATGATTTATTAGCACAGCAATGAATGAGAAAATGAGTACAGTTTGTACCTCATATCTTTTTCATTGCCACGCTCTGGTCGCTGCGGCAATTATAAAAAGGATCATAATTGTTCGCATCGAATGGAATACAAAATAGCCTACCAGTATAGGGCTTACACATAAACAAATTTTCACAACTACACACACACACACACATACGTACACATGTATGTATGTATACATATATATATACATGTATTTATATATACATACATATAAGTAATTTGGCGTGTCGCAAACACACAAGAACATATTATCTGAACGGTGTACATAATATCAGCGGCACGCTAAGCCCGTTGGCCACTGCAGAGTGTTCATCTTAAGTAGATAGCAACATGCCAGCAGCCAAGAAACGCCACAACCCTCTCTCGTTATATTGCCACTGACAGCTTCGCCATTCTTCACAATCCCATCATCTCATCACGGATATAAAGGCAATCAAAGCAACCACAGAAAAGTCCTTCCCCCCTCCTCCTCCTCCCCCTCCTCATTTGGCAGTGATTTGGGAAGAAACTTTCCAGGTTATTAAACCAGGCAGGAAAAAAAAAAAAGGCGCAACCTCAGCTGTCATTTATGTTTCGTTACTGCCACTGATGTTCAATGTGGCGTATAACCAGCGAAAAGGGTGAGTGTGTTAGATTCATTTGCTACGTATCCTTTTGCGTTGTCTGGTGGATGTACAAATAAATGGAAACATGAACGTGTGACACAGAAAGAAGTTCAGTTTGCTGGGGTGGGTGTTATTACGGCGTACGTGGGATTGCACTTCTAATGCGTGGCTTAACGAATGAAATCGAGGGATATGTCGCACGGCTGTCTTATGTACGGACACGTGGACACGTTTCGTTCATCCTGAGAGGTACAGGAGTGGAATGTGCTCCAGGAGACATTATAAGACTCTACATTCAATTCTACATGCATGAAGATTCTATCTACTAGTGTGGAATTTTGCCTGCTATCGGCATCGTGCACCCTTCCCCCGGTTTTCTCGTAAACCACGCTTGAGATTCTCATTATTTCGTGCGCATGTTATAAAGATTCTAGTTTCATGTAAAAGTCGGGTCCTTTTCGTAAATAGTAGTGCGTGCTTGGTAACCACAATGAATCTTGAGGTAAATCCCCCGTTATCATACTTGCCGATAGCGGCTATGAATGACTGGAAAATAAACAAATCACAGTGTAACCTATGATGCATCTTTGTAATTGGATGGATCAGCCGCATCTAAATATACCTTTAAGACTTGCCGAGACTTTCTTAATTTGAGGGAGAAAGAGAGAAAAAAAAAAGAAAGAGAGAGGGAGGGAGAGTGAGGGAGGGAGGGGGGGAGAGAAAGATGTAGTTATGAAAGCGCTGTCATCTCGAGTAGTTTTGATTTCTATAATCACGTACTTGGAAGTACAGGTGTATTTAGTACAGCTTTACGTTGTAAACATGATAGTGTTTTCTCTCTCTGTCTGTAAACTAAATTTTACTTCAACCACCATGTTCTTTATAGTTCCTATCTAAGACAAAAAAAAAAATATATGACACCACAGTCCCTAGGATGTTCTTATTGTTGTGTGTGTGTGTGTGTGTGTGTGTGTGTGTGTGTACGTGTTTTTCTTTTTCCCGAGGGCAAGGGAGGACATTATGGTTCGCTTACTACACCATCTTGGTTATCCTATGATAGTAAAGTTTGTGTGTGCTTGTTTCGAGTGAATGTGTGTCTGTTAGTATGCACCTTGTATGAAAATGCCAGTGTGTCTCTCTGTAAGTTTCATAATCAATCTACATCTTCCCGTCCCTGGGTTATTTTTTTTTTTTCATGCGAATAGGTGTCGGGTCCCCGTTTCGCTAAGCCGCGCTGCAACACATGCATCAAAAGCAATTTGAGCCAATTATCGTTAGACAGGAAGGTAAAAATTATCATATTCCCTCATCGCCACCCTCACCATCGACGAATACCAAAACGCATCGCTTCTTCTTAGAGTTCGTGTTATATCCTGTTGAATCGAGAGAGACAAGCTGCGTAAACAAGCCCCTATGGGACGACAGCAAGGACTCAATTAATTTTAAGGCGATAATAAAGGAAAGGCAGGGTGAGACGGTAAGAGAAAGATACAAAGACAGGGACAGGCAGAAAGAATGGGACAGACAGGCCCAGATTTAAATGCTTATGAGAAAGAGAAAACGAGAGATGCCTTACAAAGTGACAGCAGAGAGATGGAAGCCGGAGTAAAAGGAGAGGGTGACAGCTGAAGAAAGATATGGGAAAAAGAAATACCTGTCTCAATTAGTGTTCACCTGTAATACACTCTTTCTATAATACGTCCTTTCGACAAGAAAAAGAGTGTTAGTCATGGTGGGTTTACTGCTTTAGCTTAGTTATCGTTGTTACAGCGTGTGTGTGTGTGTGTGTGTGTGTGTGTGTGCGTGTGTGTGTGTGTGTGTGTGTGTGGTGTGTGTGTGTGTGTGCGTGTGTCTATGTGTTTGCGGGATGATGTTAATTAATTTCTGGAAATACGTCGAAATATCGAAACTCATCTTTTCGGATGTCATACATCTTGTTACACCTGTCAACCAGCATTACCTTGAAGAATACAAGAGAAAATTAATTTTGATTATCGTTTTGTGTCCGCTGAATTTCCAACCCACCGTGCAGCTAACCATTGACACAATCCGATCCATGAGTGATTTAGCGTAGTGTAGAACATCGCAGCAAAAGCAATTATTTTAGTTTAACTAGCATAATAGTGTCACTAATGTCTCAGCCTTTAGACGTACGCCAACAAAGTGATGCTCATTCATCTACCGTATTAAGTTGTTCTCATGTCAATTTTCTTTCTTTCTTTTTTGAGAGCCAAAAGGTGTTGTTTGTATGTATGCATGTGTGTGTGCGTGTGCGTGTGCTTGAGTGCGAGTGTGTGTGTGTGTGTGTGTGTGTGTGTGTGTGTGTGTGTGTGTGTGTGTGTGTGTGAAGGGGGGAGGCGGGGCGGTGGTGGCGGTTCCGCGGCCCCTGATTCCGTAGCAACGGTAGCTTTCTTTTTTTTTTTATAAAACGCCAACTTTGAAACCATGAATTCATGCAGTTGTTGCTAAGTAACTTTGTTTCAAACATTTATTCAAAATAACTTTAATGGATTGAAGAAGGTCAAGTACTATCAAGGGTAGCAAAAGTTGAAGCAACGATCCTATTCGTACTTCTAAGTACTCGGTTTAGTCTTGTAATAACACGTACATAACATTCTGAGTATCTAAAGAGACTCTACTGAAAAGGACGAAATTGGCAGTAGATAATTTTGCATTATTTTGAAAATATATGCGACAAGCAAACAACTCAACAATGTCAAACAAGTCAAGCGAAGGCAAGAAACTTGTTTTCCTGCCATGTTTTTTCGACATGCGCTATTCCTAGTATCTTGGGGAAACTACGGCTGAGTGGGTTTAATTGAGATTAGAATAAAACACAACCCGGCCGATAACTCAATTTATGTCCACCGATGATTGTTGGATGTCTCTTCGGAGACTTGCAAGTGCCGTCGCTAGAGTTATGGAATATTTATGATTTTCATACTTGTCTCTGCAGCGCGCTTACCCTGACACGTTCCGAGCGTGGGTGAGTACTCGACCATCGCCATGATCGCAGTTCGTCTCTTCCTATACGTCGACTATACAACAACAATGACAACGGAATGGCCCGGCCTCTGCATGAAGAAAAGCCAACAAAATACTAGATATTCCCACCAGAGCAAAGGAAGGCGATGAGAAGAGAGAAGGAGACAAAAATAAGGTAGCTGGAAATAGCATGAATTATACTTTGTAAAGTTTCCCAATACGTGGTTATAATCCATATATAACATGCGCGTGTCAGCACTTACGACCTACGTGCAAAGCGAGAGATGTCCTAGAAGACAATAACGCTCCTTCACATATATTTCATTATCTTTTTTGTTTGCTATTATTCATAGTAAAGTTGGATTTACGTTGCAGTCTTAGCCGTCTTTCTCTTCCTTCAGTACATTTTCTCTCTACTAATCTTTTTATAACTTCCATCTTGCTCGTTCAGGAGTAGTTCAGGTTCATTCTCTCCAAAACGATATACGCTTAAAAAAAGCAATTTCAATATTGTTTTCGTCCTATTGTGCTTACTCTAAGCAAACAAACTCTTACCTATAGCAACATTCTGTAGGTTTTTTTTTTTCGGGGGGGGGGGGAATGCATTAGTTTGCCATAATATGTAACGTTCCTCTTCATTAAGAAATGATAACATGATGCAATGACCTTTCACTAATTGTTGCCATAAATTGGCGGAATCTTTCGTCCAAGTAGAATATTATTAGGACTTAACTAGACTGCCCTGTGTTTTTCTGCCATACAAAAATAACATTCATCGAATCCGCTTAAATGTGGGCCTCAAAAGCCTTGGTAAACAGGAGGAAAAAATGTCATATCTCCCCCTTTTTTCACAAGTTTTAATAGAGACTGCATTATTGGATACGCATACATGGGTATAAGATTTTAGACATTGAATGAAAAGGCTTATAGTCTTCGAAAAGAAACCAAAGCATATATACATTTTTCTTGCTTTGCAATCTGACAAACACAAATTGTGTCATTTTACTCATGAGCTATACACATTTCTTTGTTTGAAGATTTATGTTTTACATGGTAATTGATCGTCCGGCACTCCAGACGACATTCACTGATATTAATGATATCATTTTGATCTTATAATCATGTTCACGCTTTGAATGACAGAAATCACAAAAGGACTATTTTTACCACCTACAAAATCATTAAGAAAACTATACATTAAATCATCAATATTATTAGTAAGAGTTGATAACATTATCCTTACAATTAGTAGTAGTAGTAGTAGTAGTAGTAGTAGTAGTAGTAGTAGTAGTAGTAGTAGTAGTAGTAGTAGTAGTAGTAGTACTGGTAGTAGTATATAGACGGTTTCACAAATTTTAACATCTTGGCATATATATTCATCCATGTGACCACATCCAGTATATGCATGCTTGCGTGCGTTCGATATATAGACAGGTATCGACGTATCACAACGGACTAGTTACTGGCTAAAGAATAACCTGTCATCTCATGATATTTGACGCAACTGATGAAAGAAAAAAAAAAATGTGCACAGTAACCCGAAAGGTAGGCTATGCAAACTGGAGTATGAGCAAAGAGCCCCGAGGCGGTAAGAAAGAACCTACTGCTTTATCTGAGGTGTAATGCGCATGTATTTCGCAGGACTATAGAGGTTCTGCAAAGAGCAATTGTGAACATGAATCCCAGGTGGGTGCAGAGCGCTCCAAAATGACTAAGATTGGAGTTTCACCACGCGTTAACTTCATATAGGTCAGGAAATATGATTACCGACGAGAATGAGTGGGAATTTGCAGTGTGGCAAGTCTGAGAAGCTTTCAAAGAATAAGAACGTGTTGGCATTTAAAGGGACTGTACAGTACTGGTTGAGGTAGGGATTCATGTTTTGAACATTCCTAAGTGAGATAATGAAAAGCCTCTTATGAAATATCAAAGAGCATGTAATTTTAAGATGGATTCAACGTTTATTTGATGAAAATTGGTTTTCAAATGGCTGCGATATCCCAAAAAGTGCTAATAATAAAAGGCGACATGCCACAACTTTATTAGGATCTCTTTGTTTCACATTGTTTTTGGATATCTCAGCCATTTCAAAACCGATTTTCATCGAATAAACTTTTGATACCCCTTAGAACTGCATGCTCTTTGACATCTCATAGAGCGGTTTCTGAATATCTCGCAAAACGTTAACAGCTAAATCCTCACCTCGACCAGAACTGTACACACCCTTTAACTGGCGTGCCATAGCTTCCTCGACAATATGCTACTCTTGTAGACCTCGATCTGCCAGCATAATTGTGTTATCTTGAATATCTTTCACATTTTTGAAGGGAGTGGGTGACAACATTCTGGTCTAGCGAGTTGGGGGAAAGGCACAACTGACATATTTTACTATAGTGTAAAGAGTGAGAGTGGGGGGGGGGAGGACAACGATCACACTCTATTCTAAAAGGAGATTTAATCCATGTAACGTTCTGAACGTGAATAAGAAGTTCAACCTTTATTTCGCCTGCCCGCGCTAAGTAATTCGAAGCTCTCTTTTCATGGACTGTGTGGTACTGAACAGAACGGGGCAAACGGTACGGCCCCAGCGAGTGAAACCTACCTACTCATCTCAAGTCACGTGATCCAAGAAGAGGCGATTTTCGAGTGGGAGGCTGAACCTTTAAAACTTATTAAATTTCTCTCGTCTTAAAGCAGGCTGTGAAAGGCAACAGGCGAGCAACGTGTTGTGGGTAACGATTCTGCTTTCTTTCAGCCGGGGCATCACACTATTATCATTCACAACGGCACGTCGCCTTCTTCACTTATGCTCTTTATACTCTAACCAATACATTTTACATTCACTCTATAGCTCTCCCCATGAATCGAAATTACAGGGTGAGAAAATTGAAAGGAACTGAATTTGAGGCCCTGAAATCTGTCGATGCTGATGCTCCACATGAAAGCTAGGGTGAGAGGGGAAAACTTTAATATTGCAGACACTGCATTGCAAAACGGAAACTTGCAACCTGCTCATCCTTTGCTTCGATTCACTTCATACATAATAAACACCGTGTTGCAGAAAGAAGCAGGTGTTATTACATCCTATATCGGGTGGGTACCTGAAAATGTCTTAATTTGGGACGACTTCATCGCATACTCACGGTAATCTCTTTACCTTTCTATATTATACGTCTGTCAATCAGCATTGTCAAATACAACGCGCCAAAGCAGTTGTAAAGGCGCTGCATGGATTAGGCGGGACCCTGTACTTCGGTTTGTGCTCTGCATATTATTCATTATCTTTCCCGCGGTGTTCCCGTCCAGGCGAAAGGGGTATAGACCAAGGTGGATCACACTCGAAGACAAGCAGAAATTAGCATGTTGGCAGGAACACTCGGCGGGATGTATATACGGAAGCTTAAAAGTGCAGCGGTGAAAAGGCAACCTGCCGACAACTCGCCCAGGCACCCTTATTCGGATAGAGAAGGCGGGAAGGCGACTCGCAGAAGCTCGCCAAGGTGTTATGGTAAAAGGTGAAGCAAGCATGGCAAGGGAACTTGTTGAAATTCGTCTCGACGTCTTCTTCAAAAAAGGGAATGCGATAAGGCGACATGTAAAATCTCGCCTCCGGGCTTTGTACAGCATGATAAGGAGAACGGGCGACTCGTTAAAGCCAGCCTGCATGTGCTATATTTGGGAGTAGATGAAAGACGACTTTTCAAACTCAATTGCCTTTGCACTTTTCTCGTAGAACGAGCCCGAGAAAGGGTGACTTTTTAAAAGTTACCTTTATCAGGGTAGAAAGACAATAAGGTGAAAAGGGAGTTTTGCTAAAGGTTACCTTGTGAAAAATGTTCTACAATAATTATGAACTTCCATGTCACATGGACGAGATTTTGTCTTTTTTTCACACATTGTCTGCACCCGATACGTTATAAAACAGTACAGTGTATTTCTCCGTATTGCTGATGGCGGTTTGAGTCATGAAGTTCACCAGGTTAAACTGTTATAAACAAATAAAAAAAAGCAAATAAAAAGAAATGGACTGCAAAACTATTTGACAACTGCACTACATGTAGTGTGCAAGTAAAAACAGAATCTTAGCATATTTGTAAATGACAGTACTAAGTATATTTGTTAAACTCCTGCTACATGGCAATTGTTACGTAGCCTTCACTAATAACAACCTACTTTCTGATGATAACCTCAAGAATTGAAACTCGACAAAATCTATAAAATTGCTCTGCTGTGTTGATATGTTGGTTTCAATACTTTTTTTTTTTTTAGGTAAATATCGTCACGTGGAGAACCATAAAAACATTCTACTGAAGTTGTTTTTCAAATTCATGAATTTCTTCCGTCGAGATGTTTTCATTGCAACTGATTGACAAATTGCCCTACACTGAAGTAAATTTACGTCGATGTAGGGCAATTTGTCAATCAGTTGCAATGAAGTTGTTTTGTTTTTCTCTCAAGACATTCCTCGTTTTATGCTATTTGGGGATGGGGAAAATCACGATACTGACCATGCATTCTCTGACTTTAAGGCCATAGGACCTCACACTACACAACTTCATCACGGTTTACCGAGCGTACTGGTTACCACTGGGAGCAGTGATTAAAAGAATGTTCTCGAGAGTTGTCACATTTTATGCATATTCAGAGTTCATTTGTATCACAAAACATCCTACCATATAAAATTTTGCAATAGAGCCACAAATGTAATATAATGTCACTAATTTTCTCATAAACCATAACTGTAACGATTTTATTAAAACTGTTGTTTACATCTTGTATATTTAACAATACTTAACATCGATTATAATGATTAACATTTTTACATTGGTTGTGTCTATCCCGAAATCACATTTTAGAACTATTTTAGGGCACTGACGCTGGGTTTTTTCGTCTGCAAATGGTAAATAGTGACTTTAAGACCGGAAGTGTGACGTCACCAGCCGTGCCAGTTTCCAGTTGTGCGACTGGGTCTTAGTGGCAGTCGCAGAGATTTGACATGTCGAATCCGTTTGTGCATCAAACATCAGGCTTATAACTCCGATTCTGAAAGCAGCCCCATATAATGGCCGCCACGCACGCACACACGCACATACCCACCCACCCACACACACACTCACACACACACACACACACACACACACACACACGCGGGCACACAAACACACACACACTCATACTAACACACAAACAAACTCACAGACACACAGACACAAACGGAAGCTCTCTATCAACAGACAAGCTATAAGTGCATCTTTGTTCTTGTACGCCACCTTTCACACACCAATCAGAATACAAACTCAATTTTGTGGGAGTTGTGGTTAGAACATTTCAGACTCTGCTTACTACCAAACCTGATAACCTAATCAACGTCGCTCGAGATGTGAACGTCGGTATATCTTCCTCGTAATTATTCCTTTCGCTCGTCTGTAGTGATAGCAGATACCCTTCATCGATCTCTTTTTCTCCATGAACACGTCCGAACGGCGCCAGTTACATGGAGAAAATCTCAAATTGAGAGTCTACAAAACGGCGTGACACCAGGTTGTAATTGTGTCATAAATCATGGCGCTGTAGCATTTTTTTTTTAATATACAAAAGCCAATCAAGAATGAATGAAACCTATCATATAATCAAGAACAATGGTTGATGATTCATTATTTGCAATAAAGAAAATTAATGTAGTTCTAAAGCAAAATGAGGTAAAGACATTATACACTTAGAGCTAAAAGAAAAACTTTTTTTATTCCCATGTTTCACGAAACTTCTTCCTTTTTTTTTTCTTGTTAAAAGCAATCCCAAAGAATAGTATCTTGAATTTTACTAAAACAGAACTTCTCTATAAAATCGAAATTAGTGAAATCGCAGAAATAGAAAATGAAAGTGTAAACAATATTTCAAAGTTTTACGATATGTGATAGCGTCAGGTGACTATGTCAGTACATCTTATTCGATTGCTCCATACAGCTCATTTCGACGCACATGGGCTCCCATTGTAGAAATGAAATTTCCTAAAAAAAAAAAGAAGTAAAAGTTCGATCCTATGGGTAGATTCTCGCTACTTCAAAAATTACTTGTCCTTTCCGCGTTTTCCGGCTGGTAAGGAGGAATTTCTGAACTTAAATGAGGGAATGACTATTTCCCAGACATCAATCTGGCCAAACTAGCACATGTAGGACCTATAAAAGAACGAGATTGATATTTCGTACGACGGCAGGAGACGTATTCGTATATAGGCCTACTGTATTTTCAAAAAGCCAAAAGAACGTCACGTCGAAGCCGCTGGCACGTGACAAAATAACTTTTCCCCTGACGAAAATCCGATCGCTGATAGCAGATTGCATCCTCCTGAGTGATGGCTTTTTCCCTTCGGCAAGGATTCTTTCATTTTATTTTGAAAGACGTTTCTCCTAAATCTGATGTATTGTGGTACAGCGAAAATATGTGTAATATTCATCCCTGAAACATTGACATACTTTAAAAAGTGGGTATTTCATGTATTTATCAGTCTAAGGTTGCTGGTGATACTGTATTCTTTTTAATTCTTTCAGAAAACTATCCTAATTGTTTCGTCATTAAAGAAAGATTCATCACACGAATTATGTTTTACTTCTCTCCTGCATTCATGACAAAAAAAAGACACAAGAAAACTGACAGAATTATATCAGTGTTATCATCTTTAACAGACTGACTCACTGATTGTCGTAAAGAAATTAATAAGTTCAAATGACACACATGTTATCAGATCATACTCACGGGACTTTCATATGAGAAGCAACAAAATTATATTCGTGCTGAAAGCGTACAAAGAAACAAACAAACGAGCTAGAGAGTTTGGAATAAACTCCCATGCAACATTCGACCCTTCCGTACTCCAAATCCTATCAGCCATCACCCAGTAAAATATGAATTGTTATCGACATTCACGGACTGAAAATCACATAACTGTGGAAACACAAGCTCGTAAAAAATTTTCATATTCCTCCTATCACAAATTGAAACTCAAAATTAACATAAAACACAGCTAAAACCCACCAAATTAGATAAAGAAAAGAGGCTCTCCAGTAGGTTTTTGCAACATTACTTTTATCAGTGGAGCGACCTGTGAAAAAGAAATAAATATAAGAAAAAAATAAAATTGCTTTGAAAATGAGATGCAGGGTAGACATGCGGCTACTCGAAACCAGTCAGTGGAGAAATGCATCGTACAATTTTTCACACTTTGGGCTCATCGTGTGCTTCGGTAACAGACATCCAATCACTCCAGGGCCCTGAAGCCACCGCACAGAGATCGAACGCAGACGTGCGAGCGAAAATGTAGCTCCGGTGTTGTGCTCTTTCTTTAACTTCACCCTCTTCCATTTCCTTTTTCACCCTCCACCCCTCCCCCCCCCCCCCTCCTTCCTCATACCCTGTATCCACCCTAAAGACATACCTGATAATAATGAGTGACAAAATACGTCTATAACCCGAGTGTTCTTTAACTTCACCCTCTTCCATTTCCTTCTTCACCCTCCTCCCCTCGCTCCCCCCCCCCCCCCGTCCTTCCTTCCATCCACCCTAAAGACATACCCGATAATAATGGGTGACAAAATACGTCTATTGCCCGAGTGGCTGTGTTACCTGAACGCTGTGTTTTCCCTTCAAATTGTCAGAGTTTTGATTCGCGGTCGTTGAAGAAACCGGCCTTCGACAGGCTGTTTGAAATTACATTCCATGGACGTCCCCTTGGCTTGCTAAAGATGGCAAAAGCTAAGTTACTTGAAACAGAATTTCTGACAGGTGCGAGAAATGACAATGATAATAATAATGAAAATAATCGAAGACTTTGTTCATAAAAGCGGATCAGGCATCATTAACATTTCAAAGTGACTACATCATCAGAGAGAGCAATATAAACATTTCTTTAGTGACCTCACTTGTTTCATATCAACGAAAATTCTTGAAGCTGTTCAACTTACACGCCATGTTTTCTTCTTTTGGGGGTTTGTTTTTAGCAGCTTTAATCGCAAATATCTCAAATTGACACCAATGGAATTAACTCGTTTTACGACCAAACTCATATAAGAATCAAAGGCCAAAACAAGAAGAAGAAGAAGAAGAAGAAGAAGAAGAAGAAGAACAACAACAACAACAACAACCACAACAACAACAACAACAACAACAACAACAACAACAACAACAACAACAACAACAACAACAACAACAACATACAGTAACAGATTATCAGAGCTGAGAGCTATAGTTCTCTTTGTGGTTTCACGGCTGGAATGTTTGCAGGCAGCTTTCCTTCTCCAAACCATTGTCGCTGTGAATCGAACATGGGATAATCCAACTGCATGTAATCGATAAAAATTACATAAAACTGCAATGTGCAGAAGAGCCGTTGTCACATATCAAAAGATCAATGTGAGAATGATCCTGACAAAGGCCTTGTAGTCAAACATTTCTCCTCCGACGAATTTCCGTAACAAATTTTACCAGTAAGTCAGGAGCTTGTTAACGATGGATAATGATCTACGCAAGCACAGTAATTGAAAAAAAAAAAAGCAATCGAGAATTCACCGAGATGAGATAATTATGATTTCTCGCTTCTTCGGGCAAAATTGTCTCGGAAATGAAAGATAATGTGGGATCTCAAATAATGTTCATATTTTGTGTCACTTGGTACATGGAGAACAGTTTGTAGACTTGACTTGTCCTACATGAATTTGTATAAACAAACAAACACACAAACAAACATTTAAATAATCTTGATATGAATTTTGATGCATTTCCATATGACTGCAACAGCACTGTATGAATGAATATTAACTTAGTAACAATGCTAGTTTTTTTTTTTTTTTATTCTTGTTCATAACTCTTTCCTTGAATGAGTCCGTTAAATGCATGGGAAGATAAATTGCACAAAATTGCTGAAGAAGGAAATCATTTTAACATTTCTCGTTAACTATTCACTGACACTGAATAATCATCCCTTCGTGTATTTCAATTTTCGATTGTCAGCCAAATGACAAATATGACATGCTATCTATTAATGACCGCAGAAGACGAGGTAATTCTTACCATGCTCCAAAAATGTGCTTTTGATCGATCGATCTCAGTGGTTGGGCCAATTTTCACGACATGGGTTGGTTAATGTTTCACCATGGATGGCTTGACGCATCACAAATGAGTCAATTTTGCTTAGCTTTGTTTAACGTAGTCTCCGTTCAGAACTCTGGCCTGAGTAAAAACTTCAGCAAAGCTTCACAGTAAAACTTTCTGATGAAGAGAGCAAATTCAAAATGAAAAAAAAAAAAAATCACTCTCCGAACCTCAAAAGAATCGGAAAAGACGCATTTAAAGTCTTGAAGGCACAACACTCGAAGATAAGGACTGATGAAAATGATAATGAGCAAAACCGTGTTATTGGTTGTAAACTATATACACAGACATAGAGAAAACTTGAAGTGTTTCATGCCACACCGCTTAACTAACAGACGCACACTCAAAAAGAGTCAATAACCCTGCGTATTTAATACGTCCGCCATTGTATTGATAGGGTTAATAAAGCGAGGAGAGGTCTACACCAAGATCTATAACGCGACGGGGATGAGTGGATGACTCAACCGGCTTTCACGTCTTCACCTGTAGCAGGTGGCAGGAAAAAGGAGAGGATATATTACTGGGAGACGCCATGTGCTTTCAGACGAGGTCAGTTAGGATGAGGGTCCGTCCGTCTTTACGCAGAGGCGCCATTTTTTTTCAACCTTTTTTTTTAAATAATTTAAATCAGTTTTATTTGCATTGATAAGTATGGCAAAACTATAATCCTTCTTATCCTATTTTCCTTTAGTTCTTCTTCCTTGTATGTGTTTGTTATTTTAATATATTGTGTTTGAAGTTATTTAGATAATACAAATTCGCACACAAACACACACACACGCACACCCCACACACACGCGCGCTCACACAGGTTTTTTGAATCAATATATCACGTTTTTAAGAGAATTAGAATCAGGTGCATGTTTCCCGGTGAAAAATAAAGATAAAATAAGATAAAAAAAAATAAGGCTCATCTTCATAGAGAAGGAAAGAGTGGGAAAAGAGGGAAAAATAGCAGGATGGGGGGGGGGGGAGAGGTTTGGACAGATGTAACAAGACTTTAAAAGGATGGTACAGTATTGGTGGAGATGAGAATTGGGCTTTTAACTTTTTGCAAGATACCAAGAAAACACTTATGATATAGTACAGGACATACCATTTTAAGAGGAATTCAAAGTTTATTTGATGAAAATCGGGTTTGGAATGACTGAAATATCCAAAAACAAAGTAAAACAAAGCGATCGTAATAAAGTGTGGGTCCCACACTTTATTAGAATCGCTGTTTTTGGATATCTCAGCCATTTCAAAACCAATTTTCATCAAACCAATGTTGAATTCCTCATAGAATGACATGTTCTTTCATATTTCATAAGAGGTTTCTCATTATCTCACCAAAAAATGTTAGAAATCTGAAATTAGGTCTCAACCAAAACTATATGATCCCTTTAAGACAGGGACGTACCGACTTACGGCGAAATAATAGAGTTTCAGTAAGTATATATATATGCCTACTACGTTTTGCTTGCATCAGCACAATGTCAGTTTACCGCTCCATCCCATTAGCTCAGTACTGGGATGGTTATGTAAACATGGCCATGATCAGGAAGAAGCGAGCTTTTCTAGGCTTTCTCTCCTCGCCTCCCCCATCCTTCCCAACCCCTGGAAATATATAATATTCCTTGTAATGTGAAATGACCTTTAAGGTTTCTGGGTTGGCGTGCAGTGAACAGCCGCCACAAACAGACGGTTGAGATCAAAAGGAGAGTTACGTTCATTACAACGAAGAAGTAAACACAGACGATGTTCACCTTTCTCTCGCCCTCTTTCCGTCTGCGCTTCAAAAGATCAGTTCAGCTGTATTGTGTGCAAGACATCAGCGAAACTCAGAAGGAAACTCAGAAGGAACAGGTAGAAAAAAAATGGAATCCTAATCCATCCGCTGACAAACCCAGTACAGTAATAACACTAAAATAATAATGATAATGATACTAATAATGATGATAACAATAATAGAAAATGATAACATTAAAATAATAATGATAATAATGATGTTGATAATAATAATAATAATGATAATAATAATAATAATAATAATAATAATAATAATAATAATAATAATAATAATGATAATAATAATAATAATAACAATAAAAGGTTGTCGACAAGCCCTCATCGTCTTCTACCTGAAACGATATCATCAGTGGGATCACACTCTTATTGCCTTTGGTGGACAATAATTCTATGAGAGTCACACACAAAAAGTAGTCTTAAAAATGCCTCCCCCTCCTTATTTTCAGTAAGCGATTTGTGACTCGACAAACACCAGCTTCTGTTCGCGTTAATAGAATTTTAAATTACACGTATTATCAAGGGCATGTTCGCCCTTAAAAGTACGACCATCATCGTGTTAGGGCTGTATAACGTTCTGATTATTCCCCTGGTATGAATTAATAACACCGTGCCATCAGGATCACTCCCTTTAGTTAAGTCCACATTGAAACCCTGCTGTGAGTGAGAAACGTTTTGCAGCATTTTCCTGATGAATTCCCACTGTGCTTCGAGATCACTCCGGCACCGTACTTTCTTCCTGTACAAGGCAACATAATAATTACTTATACGCAATATCTGAATATGCGCTTTGTGGCGACCCAATTTTCCCTGAATCGAGGCAGTTTTCTAATGTTCACTCATATAACCACGACTTTGGAGAACAACAATGTTACGTTATAAACAATCATAATGACATGCTTTGCTGAGAATAGAGAAAATAAAGCCCATCGACACATGATAACATAAACTGCAAATTAGAAGTGTAAATTATCTATCCATGACAATATTTTGGGGGTCAATGAAAGTTTTGTTTTGTTTTGTTTTGTTTTTCATTTTTATAGATCGAGATAATTTCCCGTCTATTTATATTGATCCGGGTCATAACTTGTTTACCTCCACTAGTCATCAAACCAGCTGATATTTACAGTTGAAGTTTATCCGTCACTTATTTTCAAACCGCTTAAAACCTTTTGTTTGTGAATCATGCAGCATTTGAAGATGAAGCCGACATCAGGCAGTGTCAGGGCAGTAAACGAACGTGAACTCATTAAATTGGAAACAAGGAAAGCAATAACAATGAGCCATTTGATAGTCATCTACTGTCTCAACTTAAGTGCTATTAGAACATTTCCAGAGTGACCAACAACAAACATCAAATTGAACCTTTAACACGTACTTTGTTGCCGGACCCATCCTCGCACGGAACGCCGACAATATTGCGCGTTTGCTTGTTTGCAAGTTTGTGTTTGCGAACACCGTAAATGGCAGGCAGATGCTTACGATAATCATGTTTGTCTCTTTCTCTCTCTATCTGTCCTTTCTCTCTCTAACCTTTCGCACACACATTCTCACCCAAAATACTCCTTTTTTTCACATGTCTTCCCCTCAATATAACTTTGATCACTTTCAATGAACTGGAAGAGAGAGAGAGGGGGAGGAGTTGTGACACCAAATAAGTCTTTCTGCATCAACAGTAAAAGTCAGGACGTCGAAACAAAACAAAAAGGGAAAAACCAACATTTTGAGCTTCTTACAGGAGATGGTCGCGTCTCTGTCAAAATGTCACCATCGATTGTTAAACCAAACTATCACCGTGATGTGTTGTTTTGTATTGTCTACTTGTAAGGGACATTAGCAATTCGCTGCATTTCATTCGACTTTACGACCAGTGTATAGGCTGCAGCCCGAGAACACAGATGTGGTTTTACCTGCCAACCTGTGCGAGTTCGTTTCTCTCTTACACCAAAGAGTTCAAGTCACCTTTTAACTTTAAAGGACGAAACGGCAATCTCATTTTTGTATTCCTGTTTATTAGGATGATTGTATACTATATATCTTGATAAAATTCTTTCATGTTCCTGGCAACGACAAAGCAATCAATTACATGGAATTTATGCGTATGTAGGTAGACAGTATACGCTATAAAGCACCAAAATATGAAAAATCCAAAGAAACAACAAATATCATTACACATCTGTGTCTTTTTGATATCATCAAAACCGGCCTGTCAACTTAAATTGCAAGAATATATCAGAATTCCACGAATGTCACGTTCATGTACATTCAGCTAATCCAATCAATCAATCAATGCATGTTTGAGTTTCTGCCGTCTCTCTTCGTGTTACAGGCGTAATGCCATCACATTTTATCAACCCATTTCAATAGAAATAAAGAAAACACCACAAACAAAAACCACGAGAGATAATTGAGGACATACTCTGCCAGCAAGAGGAGGGGGTGAGGTGTGTGGGATGGGGGTAAAGGGGGGGGGGTGGCACAGGCAGGATGGTGTTCTTATTCGTGAATATACTTCTAATGCTGTAAGGGAGTGTCAACAACATATACATCCACATCTAACACTACGAATTACTGCCTTGTGTGCCTCGTTCATTCAGACAGCCAATGGCGAATTGTAAGGACAAGCAGCACAATCGGAAGGAGAAAAAAAAAGCCTCCGCAGTGTGGTCGAAAAAAAAAATCATGCTTAACGACGAACAAAAAATAATAGAAACTCAGACACACATAATAAAGAAATGTTTTTGCCTCTTGGCGGCGTCGACAATGATGAATGATCAGCTGGGACGGGCGCCCTCACATCACACGCTCCGCCAAACTTCCTGTAAGCAAGCGAAGGATGGCGCAAAGGTCGCGTCGCGTGGGCACGAAGAACATTGCCCAAAGACAAGCAAATCTGTATTTTGCGATCATCATGACTAAAACTAAAGAGGAATATATTTTTCTGTCTTTATTTTATTTTATTCATTTATTTATCTATTTACTTATTTTGCAAAACGGCTCTGAAACATTACTGTCTCTTTTAATCACCTTTCCTGTTCCTTTAAGGCTGCCCGTCAAAATACCACTGTCACTATCGATAATAAGCCACAGCTGGAAATACGATGGATGACTTTTTTTCCCCCTACGCATTTAATGGGGGCTATAAAAGCATCGCTTACCTTCAGACACTTTTATGCCTTTGCCATTTTGATCTAGGTATGCACAGCTTTATATAGAGACTTGTCCAAGGGTTGTTTGTGAAACAGCCAGGTAAGAATTTGTGCAAAATCTCCTAGCTAGACAAACATTTTAACTCAGAATGTAACAAAACACGTGGCCTGATGACGGATGTGCTATTTCGGTTTTTTTTTTTTCCCGCAGACTCCTCAGAACGTTCATGAATTATTGTGTACTTGTTTTCTTTTGATACTGCGGTACATGTCGTGGAATATTTTTTTTACGAAGTTTAAAAAAAAAACACACACACACAAAAACTATAACAACACGATGTGAAAAAGAAATCCAAAAGAGAGGAGTGTCAAACCGGCGACCGTAGGCACGTCTAGGTAACACCTGCAACACAAGCGAGTGTCTCCTTTCTGACGAATTGTTCCCACGTGAGATATTGGGTTAATTATGCACACATAGTTCCGTTCTGTAGCGTGCGTTAATCCCAGGAGGTATTGATCACTGTAATCTACTGCAGATGTTAACGTGTCGCAATCCCGGGCCCCGCCTCTGCCCGCAAGCCGCAGGTTGTCAGGTCAATCAAACCTAGATGCCAAGATATATCAATCGTGATTAAGAGATCAACAACCTTTATCAGCTTCACGTTAAGACCAGCCACAACATGGATGCGATCCTTTTCTCTCTCTCTCTCTCTCTCTCTCTTACGACCGCTTTCATTTTCATTCATTTATTTCAGCGTAAATGGGTATGCGAAGTAGGGTCGTCTCTTTATCTGTAGTGTGCCGTTCTTCATGCGCTTTCTTTCATCATGAATTTTTTTTCAAATCATGCGTCGAATTTGGAGACCAGTCTCTTCTGTTACAGCTACTTCTGTTTACTCTAAAGGCAGCATCAAGGAAATTGCATAGAAATGGGTGAGACAGCTAAGATTGAGGCAGAATTACATTGACTGGCGAGGAGGGAAAAACTGTTGTTTTTTACTCTGTTTCCAGCGATTTATAGAACACGACATTAAGACATTGAAGGCTTTCATACGTTCCACAGAATAAGTTGGTAAAAGAAACACGTTTCATGCTAAACGAGTCAATGCAGTTTATGTATGCTCCGTGGGTGTACGTACACGTACCTGAATGCACGTCGAGAGTTGAGCTTTTGATTTTTACATGCCATGGAAATTGTGACATAGTCTGTTGTTTAACGTCTCGTTTGCAGTATAGAAGAGACTAATCTGACTGTCTGAACAGCCCGTGACTGCAAACATACTTGGAAATGTGTTTTTCATCGTGACTACAAATTCTTTCAAGTCTGACGCCCCGCAGAATGGGATAATTTCCGATATTGACCTCATGGAGCTCTGTACTCTGTGCTTAATTGCCTAAGATTGTGTATGGACAGTTTTAATTGAGCTTCAAATCATTTTTAAGTGGTTCCACATCGGTTCTAAACGGAAAACACGAGGAATCTCCAATGGCGACATAAACTGTTTTCTTTTAGAAAGGGTCTGGACTGTTCTGTTTTTTTTTTCTCACCGTTGATTCAGTTACAATCTTAGTTTTAACGATTTAACGAAAAGAATCTAGTTATTACTACTGCCCTTGCTATACCTACGCTGGGTCGTCAGCGAGGTGTGGCAAAATAATGTTACATTCAAAGTCCTTTCAAAGGCCCACTGATTTATGCACACTGAATCATGATTCACTTTTGCAAATGTCTCAATTTTCCACCAGGTCTTGATTGCCGAGCGAGGTGAGGACAAGACAAGATGAGACGATATCATGAGAGCATCCATGTTTCATGTTCACGACCAATCCTGTCTGCAGTAAGTCGTGCGGAAGACTTCCCTCCCATGCACCTTTTTCTCCCTTTTGTTTTTCTTGATCATGTTGATGAAATGGGAAAAAAGAGATAAATCGTTGGGATCGAATGGGGTTGGGATGTAGATTGGATACTCGCATCATGCTTTCTCTCTTAGGATGCACCTGCGGAATGTTCTCACTTGAGACGGACGGGAAATACAAGACGTCAGCCATAAATTTGTCGAAATGTCACCGAACACTCACGAGACACGCAGGACCGTATGTTTCTGAGGGATAAAAAACACCACCAGTATAGGAGCATCTATCGCCATCTCAAGAATCATTCACATTCTGATATTTCAATTCACTAATTGTTCACTTTGAATGACGAAACTTTAGAATAAATGATATAATCGGTCGTCAAGTAAACATAAAAATGTTATTGTATGAAATGAAGTCCATGCACTCTACAACATATATCTTATAGATTTGAGGGAAATTAAAACTGCCTTGATGTTTTACCCTTTCGGTGTCAGGTACTTTGGACAGTATGTACAACGCCGTAGGTTGTTGTTGTTGTTGTTTTGTTTTTCTCAAGACAATTCTCGTACTCAATACTTAATATTTTTTTTTTGCGTCTATTTTGATTATGCTTAAACGTTCCAGTACATTTATTTACAGAAACATGGCATGGAACATTCAAATTACCGCCTCCAGTGATGCTGTCTGGAGTATATACTCATTCGGATGAAGTACGTGTCACGGTGAAAGAGATATAAGCCCACGGAGAGGAGGAAAGAAAAAGAAAATACGAATGAGGCAGGTGGAATGAGGAGATAAAAGGGAAAAGACTGTGTGCGTGAATATATAACTGTTTGTACAGGAGAGAAAAATATATATAGATAGAAGGAGAAATAGAAGAGAGAGGAGGGGGGGGGGGGGCAAAGGGGAACAGAAAAGTGAGGTCGTTTTCTGTCTATCGATGCATGCATGTTTACCATGGGTTGGCGTTTTTCGGGGGAAGTGCCGTCCCAGGCATTTTGATTCAATCCCACGCGGGGGCTTTCCAGTATGACGTTACGGGCATACATGCAAGTTCATGCTATCAGCCAGGCCATCTCTTAGCTTCCTCTCTGTGGAACGGAAAAGCGTCAGTCGTCGGGGAGCGCAAAGCATGCACGGTTGACCAGCGGACAGGGGGAATATTGATTCCTATCCCGCAAGCACCGTTTCCGTTCTGTATGATTAGACCTCTCGCTGGGATAATTTGCCCTGGTCGATTTTGAAAGAAAACTTGAGATATTCTGAGCTTTCTACAGTGCATGCAATATTTGTTTATATTTTTTCATTTGGTTGCTTTTTGTTTGTCTTGGGTTTTCATTCGGCATGACGTAATTCACAGGGCAACCAGCATCATAACAATTTTAAGTATGTGCCACTTTGCGTAATCTCATGTACTGTGACCGTGTGTTTAAACCAGTGAGAGGCAAACATATTAAAAAAAAAAGTAACAGCGGCATGGATGCACATTACTATTGAAATATATTTTTTAATATTTTTTAATGACGCGAGTTGTATCCTGTAATACGTCTACCTTACTTTCATCGGATTCCACTTACTGCTTTCGGTTCGGCGTGATCATTTTATAAAAAAAAAATAACAAGGAGAAAAAATATGTGAGACGGAATAAAATCTTGATTAGATGAACACAAAGCACAAACAGTATAGAATGCTATAGGATAGGAAATACACCTGTCAAACCTATTATATACTTCTTTCTCTTACATTTCCATTAACTGGGTTACTTTCACCCTTTCTTCACGTTCTTCCCCATCACACATTACTTCTAGAGAGAATATTGCTCCATTGTGAATGATTTCACACGATGTGCAATTCTTTGTACTTTAATTCAGTTCAATTCATTTATACTTTATTTCTATCAACATAATACAGAGAGTGCATTTGTCAATTCAAATTGTTAAAACAATTTGGAAGAAATACAAATTATGAAGTATAATACAAAATATATGTACCGATGATCCAAACGAGAAATCAATGCACACTTTCATTTCATTTCATTTATTTTCCACATCCTGATACATAACAAGTTCGTTATTCCGAAGTTCGTTATTCCGAAGGATACAACTCGCGTCATTAAAAATATTAAAAAATATATTTCAATAGTAATGTGCATCCATGCCGCTGTTACTTTTTTTTTTTGCATCATTTGCAACGGTAACAAAAAAAAAATATAGCGATGGAAAAGAGTGATCAACTGAATAACGGAGCTTGGTTTGTTTTCCCCTATTAAAAGCACTCGACACACTCACACAAAAAAGCACGAAACACAGAACTAACGTGACCTTCGTCAGCAGTAGAAGATTGTGACAATGTTTTCTCTCCATCCGAACTGCAGCGCAAGTGATGTTGACCTCAGCAGAGTGATCACATAGAATCACAGAATTAAAAAGCTTCATGTCTTTTCTGTATGACCACACACATGTTTACATAAAAATAGGGAAGAAAAAATAAATTCACAGGTATATTTACAAGTCCGTTATTCGGAATAACCTTCGGAATAAGGAACTTTATTTCATTTTCGGATGAATGAAACCTTCGGAATAACGAACTTTCGGAATAATCCCACAGTGAATGTTCGGATAAACAAACCCTTTTTCATTAACGAACATCTAGATATAGGAAATTTGTGTGTTTCGGAATAACGGATCTTCGGAATAATGAACCTTTATTATCATTTTTGGATTAAAAATCCTTCGGAATAACGAATATCGCTCAACTGTTGTTAGCTGCTCTGCAGTGAATCAACCTGTACAATGAAGAATTTGATTTTGTAATGTGACTGGGAAATGTAGGGGCCTAATCACCCTTCATATCCTTCCAGTTCGAAAACGCACTTGTGATTATTAGGGATGGAAACGGTGTCAGTTGTACGACAGAAGTATGATATATCACTTCGGTTTCACAAATAGAGTATCCTTCAGTTAGGCAAATCCGACGTCTTCAATAAAACCTGGAAATAGATTAAATGAACTGAAATAGCATTTATATGATTTTCTTATACGAAACAAAATTTAAAACGTCCCGTAATTAAGGCGGTATCTATGCGTAATTTGGTTGTATTTTTATCTTAGTGACGTAAATACGTCTAATAGTATTGAGCGAGGTAAGTATACATTTTTTTTTTTTTTTTTACACCCACGAGCTGTCTATACCTGGCAGCGGTGAACAGAATAAATTCGCATTTGTCAGTTTGTGTATCAATATTGGTGAGACCTGTACTCGCCTGAATATTAAGAATACCTATGTCTAGAATGCAATACTGATGACCATAACGACAGAAAGTGACAGAAAGTTTCAGTCCTTTCATGGCAAAATTATAGTAAATCTATCATTAAAAAATAAATGTTGGGAAAAATTTAACGGAGTTATAGTGGTAAAAATAGAATAAAACTGATAGTCATTACAACATTTCTTTGGTACGGAATTCGTATTCTCGCTCAACATGACTGCAAAAACAACATTCTTCTTTTGCAAATAATCCCACAGGGGGGAAAATCGAAAATAACAGCTCGCGGTGCGGTACTCGGGGGAAATCAGAACATGAGGAAAATTTGCTGTCGACTGTATATAGCTACATTTTAGTCTGATGTTAGCGTTTGACCATTACAAGCGGAGCCATCAAATGAAATCATATACCTCCGGATGCCTTCCGAACTTTCACGGTCATGAAGTTCTACGACGTGTCTGGGGACGATCTCGACGTCACCTTGCCAAGAAAACCTTCTTCTTCTTTTTTATCGTTTTTGGTTATTCTTGTTTCAGCAATGGACACATTCTTCGAGCTTTATCATTTAATCAGTTTTGCCGCGGGGCCACTTTACGATGTGCCCAGACGTATTAAGGTGAAATTATGGTTGTTTGTCTCACATATGTAAATAATTTTTCATAATATATAGACCTGTGTTTGAAAAAGATTTAAAAAAAATAATCTGGAAATATACGGACGTTTCAACGTGTTTCATGCTTAGTCCCATGTGTTCATTTTGTGTTTTCTCAATCCTTACTTGTGTATGGTGTTTGCCCTCCAACCCTCCCCATTTAGTTTTCCCCCACCAATTCCTCTAATGGGGTTGTGCGTTGGGTATATTTACGCCGAAGTGATTATAGTATTAGAGACACTGAAGGATGCTAGGAAATATTGGATTTCATTCACTACATCCAACTAATATTTTCTTCGAGTATAATTTTTCCTTCGTTTCATTTCAGGATCTTTCGCTAAATGGTGCGTACCTGAGAAATCCGTTTTATTTGTACTCTTTAGACATTAAGGATAGATGATGGGAGGCCAGTTAACTCTTTGTGTGCTATGAGTGCCGATTGGCACACGATTGGCACAGAAAACATGAACAGAATGCAAGTTGATTTGTATGTTGTCTGTTCGTAAAAAGCTACATATCTAAAATATATGCACGCCGAAAAGGGTGGATGGTTATTTTCCGTCAAATCACCGGCAAAGGTCCACTATTCCAGCTCTTAGCTATCACTCTCTTGACGCTTTACGTCTGTAATAATAAATGAGGGAAACTTGCTGTCGTCAAAGGCAATATGAATGAAATCAATACCACTCCTATACCACCCAACTCGTGACAGAAGTTGGTGGAAAGTGACGAGTGGTTGTACCCCCCCCCCCACCCCAAGAAAAATGAAAAGGAAATACGATAATATCCGCAGGTGTCTTCAATTGCTCTTCACCACGTGTCACCTGACACGATATTTGCGATACATTTCGGCGTCGATGAGCTGATCTGTCTCTTCCCCACAGATCCGATTACTCAAGAGATATTATTCGAGTTTGATGACTTCGGTGTTATTATATGATGACACTGAAAAAAAAAATGAGTGTCAGTTGAAATCATATACTGTACACCGGTAAGCGTATTTCATACATGTTCGCAATCTTTTTATTATAGCTCTTAACCTATTGATTTCTTCTTTTTTTAGGAAGGGGGGAGGGGTTGGAATAATTCCGTAAATAAAGTAAAGTATTTAGGGACTGCGAACCGTTGATAACGGTGTTATCTTACCATATTATCTTTCACCATATATTTGCGAGAAACCTATGAATGATAACTGAATTGAGTGAGATCTGCCATTTTATGATTGAAACTGAGTAAATCAGATTTTGTAACAGTTAATCTTTTTGTGGTTTGTGGCAATGTATCTGTTTTCTTTTATTCCCGTATATAGTTTATATCTAACAAAATCTATTCTTAAACGTAATATATCATTCCCCCATTGATACTTCCAAAGATATATTTCTCTCATTTTTATGCATCCTGTAAGGGAATGTGTAATCCTGTTCTTTCTCCGCCTGGCAGGTATGAATAACACGTAACCGGAAAATGGACATCGACTTCTTTTGTCATATCCTGTGAACTTTGACCCTTTGATAGGCGGAATGATAGCAGTAATGATGATGATGATGATAGAATAATAATATAATAATATGAATTAAGATAATGTTGATGAATATAATGACAGCAACTATTCAAGTTTCAATAATCTTCCTCACCAATTATTATCAGTAATATTTAGCGCCACTAATCACAACGATATCATAGGGACAATGACAATGATGATGACGGTGATGTCTAATGGCAAAACCATTAAAAGAAAGCAGTGAAACGAAGGCCAAGGCAAAAATCCTGCGAAACTGGACAAAATGTTAACTAAAAGCGTGACACGAAACTAAAATACCATGGTGCCCCACGAGCATATACATGTACAGGGGATATTAAGTCGCCCTGATGGGGGTCACGGGATAGTTGCGCCACTTGCAGCGTGTTTACTCGCACACGAAATGTCAACAAAGTCATTCTTTCTCGAAGGAAACATTTTCTCCTTGACTCCACAGTACTGACGTCAAAGACATCATTTGTGTGTTTTCTTTTTCTTCTTTTTCTTCTTCTTCTTCTTCTTCTTCTTCTTCTTTTTTTTTTTTTTGGGGGGGGGAGGGCATTTTCTATTCCGCGAGAAAGGAAGTCGAAATACCTTCAGGCGAGTCTCACACTGCATCATGTTGGATGACAGGCCGACATTTAAACAGAGGTCATGACTTTCTTCCAAGTTCGTCCTAGTTTGGGTAGGATAATTCTAAGCTACCGTTTTTCTGTTTCTAAACGATGGCTTTGTTTCATAGTAGTTTGTTACACCTTCAGCTAAAA